>NC_057812.1:534315248-534406576 GCF_018294505.1 Triticum aestivum
GACACGACACCCCGACCCCCCGACCCCGAAACAACACCCCGACCCCGACACGGCACCCCGACACCGACAGGACACCCCGACCACCGACACCTCCCGAAAAGGTGTTCTTTGGCCTTCTAGAGGCCGACGGGGTCATATATTTGTGAATCATTAGTTAGGTCATATATTTTTCAATTTTGTTATGAAAAACATCATATATAATTGTGTTGATCGTGTAGTTTTAAATGTGCAGTTGTTTCATCGCTGCGAGGTTTGGTGTTCGACGACCTCGCCGTGTGTTTGACGAGCTCTGCCCCTTCGTTCATGGGTGAGCACAAATGACAAGTCCTCCTCCCCCATTAATTATTTGATCTATTCCGATGAAACTTGATAGCTAGCTATATATGTGTGTTGAATCATCAGTATGCGTAACCAATATGTGTGTCCCGTTCGAAAGCGTCATAGTTATAAATATGCATGCATTTGCATATTTATAACCTTGATTCTTTCGAATTGTCCAATGCTATCCATGGACAGCCCGAGTATGTGTAGATTGGGTTCGTTTTCCCATATGCTTTGCTCCGGATCCGACGCATATATTTCGTCAGTGCCTCCCCTGTTGTTCTCCGGGTACACATCCTCTCTGTTTATTGCAGAGACGTGTACCCAGAGACGTGCAGGCTGTTCGAGACTACTATGCCTTGCGTGGTATCAAGAAGACCAAGCCGGCATGCCGTGATAAGTTCCTGAGTAAGGAGCAGTACATGAAGGTAATTCTTAAGGCCTTCTCTACTTAAGTTCCTTCATTTAGTAATTCTTAGCCGTAGCGCTCAAGTTTCTATTTGCTAACTTAGGCGCCTCCAAGATGGTGTGCGGATCGGATGGATTGTTGGGAGGTGTTGGTCGATGAGTGGTGCTCAAAACAATGGCTAGCCCTCCACAACGAGGCCAAGGACAAACGTGCCCAAATGGAAGGTGTGCCACACCATCAAGGCAGCTCCAACTTATATCAGTTCGGGCGCAACTGGGTATGTGGTTTGCTTCATGATTCATGCAATTCATTCATCATGCTAGCTTGAGCCCTTTAATTACTAATTTTCATTGTTTCTCTCTTTCAGGCACGCTACAATAAGGTGGATAAGGTGCCAGAGGTGTACGACCTGTATGCCATGGCCCACACTGCCTCTTTCAAGAAAGTCAAGGCTTTCTCTGAGTCTGACCTCGATGATGCAAACAACTTCACCAACATCTCCTCCCGCAACAAGCTCGTGAGATATAGAGATGAGGGGAAGGCGATGAAAGGGGAGGACTTTAACCCGAGCTAGGGTCCCATTGATCCAGAGCTATTGATGATATCTGGTGGCGGGAGGTCCCATGGCTCCATAGCCATTGGAGATGGACTTATCCGTTGTCCTAGCACTCTCCCGGAGATCAAGGCACGCCAGTCGAGCTCCGCTCCTGAGATAAGGCCTCGTGAACGGCCAGTGCAACTCGCCATCAAGGTTAGTGATACGTACTCAGTTATCTTTCTCCATTACATTGTGTGCGCTTCCATCAATGATTACAAATGGTCATGTGAGTGGTGTTGCAGGCTGCTATATAGAGTGAGAGAGATAGAACAGAGAAACTTCTGGCGGAGGCGGTGGAGAGGCAGCGGGAGTTGGAGGAGAGGACGACAAAGATGATGGAGGAGGAGAGGGCACGGAATGACATGCAGGCAAGGGCCATGTACGAGCTCCTTGTGGTAAGTTTCTTCTGCAGATTAGCCAAAACATTCATGTAGTGTTTGTCTCATTACTAACTAGTATGACTGAGTCGTCAAAACCAAATGTGCAGTCTGTGTGCGAGAAGACAGGTCAGACCGCTCCGTCGATGCCAGTGATTGCTCCTGGGACCACGGTCAGTTTTATTTGAATGGACATTACTTGCTAGTCTTAACATTTGAGTGTCATCATGCTAACAAGACATTGGAAATGATCTTTGGTGCAGCGTAACTCTAGACAAGCATCGCACGATCCTTCCCCAGCTACCGACACGAGCCACCCCGCTCCTACACCTCCTGGATCTTGGTAAGTTTATCTAGTGTTTTGCTTAACACATGCATAAAGACCTAGACTTAGCTTTATTTCCTCCAATGCTTACCATAATGACCTAGACTTAGCTTCTTCTCCTCCAAAATGACTTAATAAGCTTACTGACCTCCAAAACCATCCATTTTACCTAAGTTAGCTCTAAAACGATCTGTACTTAGCTTACTTATGTCAAAAATTGCATAATTAGCTTAGTTAGCTCATAGACGATCCATTTTACCTAAGTTAGCTCTAAAATGACCCATTTTACCTAGGTTAGCTTATAAATGATCCAGTTCATCCAAGTTAGCTCAAAAATGACCCATTTTACCTAGATTAGCTCCTAAATGATCCATTTTACCTACGTTAGCTTTAAAATGACCCATTTCACCTAGGTTAACTCCAAAATGACCCATCTTTCCTAGGTTATCTCATAAACGATCCATTTCAACTAATTTAGCTCATAAACGATCCATTTCACCAAGTTAGCTAAAAGCGATCCATTTCACCTAAATTAGCTCTTAAATGATCCATTTCACCTAAGTTAGCTCAAAAAGATCCATTTCAACTAAATTAGCTCATAAATGATCCATTTCACCTAAGTTAGCTAAAAACGATCCATTTCAACTAAGTTAGCTCATAAATGATCCATTTCACCTAAGTTAGCTAAAAAACGATCCATTTCACCTTAGTTACCTCAAAAACGATCCATTTGACCTTAGTTAGCTCATAAACGACCCATTTCAACTAAGTTAGCTCATAAATGATCCATTTCACCTTAGCTAGCTCATAAACGACCCATTTCAACTTAGTTAGCTCATATATGATCCATTTCACGTAAGTTAGCTCATAAATGATATACTCTTATTGTTCTAGTCTTCTTCTTGTTCTACTCTTCTTGTTCTAGTCTTCTTCTTGTTCTACTCTTCTTCTTGTTCTACTCTTCTTGTTCTAACTTTCTTATTTTTCATTTTGCAGATTTCATTCACTTGACGAAAGCTTGCATAGATGGAGTGCTCCTTATCCCTTTCTCTTTCTTTTGTATCGTTGAACTATGCATGTATCGTTGGATGAAACTGTTGTAATATATATGGTTGGATGCCTCTATGTTGAACTTGTTATGTATGATGGAACTATGCATGTAATATATATGGTTGGATGATGAAGTTATGTGTTGGATATCTTATATGTTTGCTCTGTAATGGCCTTTTGAAATATATCTATATATGTCATATATATTTGTGATGAAAATTGTTGGATTTAATAAAAAACAGATAAAAGAGCCAATATGCAGGCTCTTTGCCGTCTGCCACCGACGGCAACGGGCTCTTTGCCGTCTGCCGCGGACGGCAAAGAAGACACGTGGCATCTAGCTGTGCTTCCTGGGAGCTGACCCATTTGGTCAGTTTGCCTACAGTGGCAGACGGCAAAGACTTTGCCATCAGTGGCGAACGGCAAAGAACCTGCACTTTGCCATCAGTGGCAGACGGCAAAGAACCTGCCATGTAGTGACGTGTAGGTGACATCATACGGCGGACGGCAAAGACACTAGAAATTTTGCCGTCAGCGGCGGACGGCAAAGGCCTGCCGTTAGCCACTTAACGGACTGACAGCGCAATTATTGCCGTCCGCTCTCTTTGCCGTCCGCCGTAGACGGCAAAGGGCCTTTGCCGTCAGCCGCCAGGAAGCAGACGGCAAAGTAGCTGTTTACCGTAGCCTACTTTGTCAGAGCCTTTTGCCGTCCGCGGCTGACGGCAAAGGCCTTTGCCGTCCGCCGTTCATGCCTTTGCCGTCCACCGTGGCAGACGGCAAAGTAGCTGATTCCTGTAGTGATATGGGTAGTACAAGAGTAGATCTACCACGAGATCAAGGAGGCTAAACCCTAGAAGCTAGCCTATGGTATGATTGTTGTATATGGAGTTGATTGCCTACGGACTACAACCCTCCGGTTTATATAGACATCGGATAGGGTTAGGGTTACACAGAGTCGGTTACAATGGTAGGAGATCTTGAATATCCGTATCGCCAAGCTTGCCTTCCACGCCAAGGAAAGTCCCATCCGGACACGGGACGAAGTCTTCAATCTTGTATCTTCATAGTCCAGGAGTCCGGCTGAAGGTATAGTCCGGCTACCCGAACACCCCCTAATCCAGGACTCCCTCAGTAGCCCCTGAACTAGGCTTCAATGACGACGAGTCCGGCGCGCAAATTGTCTTCGGCATTGCAAGGTGGGTTCCTCCTCCAAGTCCTTCATAGAAGATTGTAAACACCAAGAGTAGTGTCCGGCTCTGCAAAATAAGCTTCCACATATCGCCATAGAGAGAATAATATTAACACAAATCAAAACTGCTGACGTATTCCGCAGTGTGTCATCACACTACGGCCAAGCCCTTCACTTGAATCGTTTTTACTTTTCCACCTCAGCATGTTTTGCGAGGCGGTTTCCTTGGCACGTTTTGTCAAAGCAGAGATCGTGTACCCCCTTTACGGGATTCTCATCAATACGGGCGTGGGTAACCCAACCGCGCCATTTATCACGACGCTTGGGAGGCAAGCGAGTTTTACTAGGCTGGTGGGGACGCACAACCGCATCCGCCCGTATAAGGGGATAAGGATCCACCTTTTTACCTACGCCTTCTTCCTCCTTTGCCTATCCATCTCCTGCGCACTCGAGCTCCAGCGCCCAAGCCCGCACTTCCCACCTCAACCTTCTCCAGCAATGTCCGGAGCGGGAGGCAAGTGGGTGGTCTCCTCCGCTACGGAGGGCCAAGTCAACAAGCTAAGGAATGTCGGATACCTGTCCAAGGACATTGCGCACCGGCTTCCCGAAAAGGGGCAGCTTCTCCCCACACCAAGGCCCCATGAGAGGGTAGTATTTCTTCCCCACTTCCTCCGCAGACTGGGTTTTCCACTCCATCCATTTGTCCGGGGGCTCATGTTCTACTACGGCCTGGATTTCCACGATCTGGCCCCGAACTTCATCCTCAACATCTCGGTGTTTATCGTCGTGTGCGAGGCTTTCCTCCGCGTCCGCCCTCATTTCGGCCTCTGGCTCAAGACCTTCAACGTCAAGCCCAAGGTGGTGCGCGGCAGCCAAGCAGAGTGCGGAGGCGCCATAGTGGGCAAGATGGCCAACGTCTTATGGTTCGAGGGCTCTTTTGTGGAGACCCTAAAGGGGTGGCAATCCGGGTGGTTTTACATCACCGAGCCACGCGATCCGAACTGGATCGCAGCCCCCAAGTTCCGATCCGGACCCCCCACGCGGCTTATGTCCTGGAAAGAGACGGGCCTGTCGTGGGGTGACGAAAAAGAGGTGACCGGATTGCAAACATGCATCCAGTCCCTAGTGAACAAGCCTATCTGGCTTGTTAATGTAATCCAGGTTATGCTCGTCCGCCGGATCCTCCCGTGCCAACAACGGGATTTTAATCTGTGGGAGTTCGACCCGGCGCGGCACCAAACCCTTAGCAGGATCTTCGACACGACGCACGAAGATGCCTGGAAGGTGCTATTCAAGGGCGCCGAGGCTCCCGCATCCGCTTCTGAGGACCGCGGATACAGCTCACAGCGTCACGCTAGCGAGGTAAGCTATCTTCACCTTTTACAAGATGTTAAGCTTTTTTCATAGTTTGACTCTATGCGGGATCTAAACTCCCTTACCTTTGACAGGCTTGGCGGGCGATATCCGGACCGATTAACTGTCCGGCTCCGCTGCCCGAAGACCCAGCCCCAGCTCTACTAGTGAAGCTGCTGGCTCCGACGCCTTATGTGGTGCCGGAAAAGAAGGCCAAGAAGAAGAAGACCACGGGGACTCGAAAGAGTGCCCATAACGTGGTGGTGTCGGACTCGTCATCCGACGAGTCCGAGACGCCCTCTTCCCGTGAAAACGAGGAGGAGGAAGAAGAAAACTCTCCCCCCCAGCGGAGGGAGGAGAGAAGAGGAAGGCCGCCCCAACGGGGGAGGCCGAGGGGTCTAGGAAAAGGAAGACCCCTCCGCCGGACTACTCCCCCGACGCCGAAGAGGGTGAAGAGGAGTGGCCAAACAGGGCCAAGCGTCCGGCGAAATCATAAGTTCGAATATCAGAGTAACCCATGATGTTCCTTTGTCGCACAGCTTTCCCTAATGTCGAACGTAATTATGCAGCCCGCCCCGGGCCGAATTCAACGAATCATCGGGCGGCTCCCTGGACTCATCGGATGTGAACTCAGTTCCGCCCGCTGTCTCCCCCCGCATTGCAGACGACGCTGAAGTGGCGTCGTGACAAGCTTCGGGGCAGGAGGAGGTGGTCCCGAAGGAGCCGCAAGGCAACCTCCCGGACTCCAGGAGTGAAGGGGATAAGGCCCCCCCAGGGCTCCAAGTCTGGCTTTATGCCGGACACCGCGCCGGCATCTTCCACAGTCCCGGACTGCGGTAGGCAAACTCCTTCCAAGAGGAGCAAGCCTTCTGAGCCGGCGGCCTCCGTCCAACCAGAGGTGCCGGACAATCTGCTGGAGGTGCTTGACGGCGCCTCCATCGACGAGGGGCACCGTACTATTATGAGTATGGTGATCCAGAAGGTTCAGTCCGCCAAGAGCGGACTGACTGAAGCTTGCGCTAGCCTTCTAACAGGCTTCGAGGTAAGTAAAAATATGTAAAAATATTACCACATAGACAGTAGCCCCTGATGCTCTGTTTGGCATTCGGAAAGAAAAGCCGAATAGAGGATCTATTAAATATAGTAGGAGTCTAACAAAAAAAGAGTCAATATGCGTATGCAGGCTTCGCTGCTATCGACTGCCGCACTGACTGCGTAGGTGGGTGTCCTGAAGCAGGACCTCGAGCGGACCGAGCAAGAGCTCGGCCTTGCCAAGCGGCGGCTCGAGGAGAGAGAAGGTAAGAAATACCTTACAGAAAAAGTGCCTATAAAAAGACATGATTGCAAAAAGAAATAATAGGATTGTACTACTTATTGTAGGGGCCACGACTGAGGTGGCGATCCTTAAACAGGCGTTGTCTGAGGCCGAAAAGAAAACGGCCGCGGAGCGCACCGAGCGAGACAGACTTGGGGCTCAGGTCGGCGAGGTGCAGCAAGAGCTTCAGGCTCTCATGAAAAAACATGAGAGTTTGGAGCTTGAGTCAAAGCCGCAAGCATCCGAGCTCGCGACGGCCCTTGAGACTGCCAAGTCTTCCAAGGCCGAAGCCCAAAAGGCCCTCCAAGAGTTGGAGGAGATGAGGAAGATAGCAGCGGGTAAGGCATTCTTCATGCAAAGCAGAAATATAAAAGTGAACTACTTGTTACTTACCCGAATCCGGAGCTCTCCAGGGGCATTCGCAGATCTTCCCCGCAGCGTATCCGATGCCGCCGCATTCTACCGAGATGAAGAGGGCAGCTCGACGAAGAAGGTGTTCTGGTCTCAGTATTCTGAGGCCGGACACCCTGTGCCTTTGAGCGACCAGCTGAAACAGCTGGTCGAGCTCCACAAGGCGGCCGAACAGGCCATGAAGGGCTTCATAGTTCGGCTGTGGCCCGGAGAGGCCCTGCCTGGGAGCTATTTCGGGCTGGTGCGACGGCTGGTGGAGGCCTGTCCGAGGCTCGAGGTCATCAAGTGCTCCATCTGCATCGAAGGTGTCCGTCGGGCCCTTGCCCGTGCAAAGGTGCACTGGGGTAAGCTGGATGGTGAGAAGCTTGTGAAGGACGGGCCACCGCCGGGAAAGGAGCATCGCAAGCCCGAGAACTACTACAAGGATGTTCTTGCAGGTGCCCGCCTTGTGGCAGATGAATGTACCAAGGATGTGATTTTTGAATGAACTCGCTCGTGTTTATCCTGTGCGCTGAAAACTTGTTCATATGCGCTAAGCAATGCTTATTGAATTTAAAATATTACTTTCTGTGCGGCCGTTTATCAAAAAATTGAGAGATGGCCAGTCGTCGGCTTCTGCCCCCATGCCACTAGTGTTGGGGTGTTCGGGATAAACCTGAGCGCTCTTTTCCCATAGTTGGGTCCTTCGAGGGAGGCGCTCAGCACAACGAACCAGGCAATCGGACTATAATGCTTGAACACTCTCACTTAGCCATAGAACTCTATAATTTTAAATTTCGGTGAAGCCCCTAGTTCAGAGGACCGAGTTCGGGGCGCTATCCACGCCTTGGCCGGACAAAGCCAGCTCCTCGCTCGAAGCAGCATAAGTCTTTAGGGACTCGAAAAACCTCTCGAACAGCGACCGGCCTCTCGCCTCATCATGACAGTCAGTTTTAGCTTTCTCCACTGAGGTGCTTAACCCAGCTGAACCGGGGCACAATCGCAGTGGTTCTCCTAGTGCTACCTTAGCCGATAGAGCGGAACGTAAGGCACCAAAACATAGGAGCCGGGAAAACCCAAATATTGACCCAAATCATGATTCGGAGCCGATGCATATAGTGCTATAAGTTCGGGGTGCCGCACTTGTGAAAGTGTACGGACTTCTCACACCATTATGAGGGGTACTGAAGCCCCTGGCGTGTTTGTCGTACCATGGTGTATGGGTGCAATCATGTCATTTAATAAACATATATGTGAAAAGAGGATAATGCAAAAAATAGACAAAAAGCTAAGCATTGTTTATGGAGAGGCTATTTATCAAAGCCGAACGATACAAATAGTGCGGTAAGCAAAAGAAATTGGACTATTCAGTATGTCCTGACCAGGGGCAGGCCGCGGAATTGTATTTAAAACAGGTATACTGCTCGTAATAGAGACCACCTGGGAGTTCCATAATGCGGCATGGCTTGTCTGCCTCCCTGGATCTTGCATCATTTGTGCGGCAGTCGAATTGCCGAACAGGTCGTCCGAAGTATGGAGTCCTGAAAGTAAGAAAAAATGAAAAAAGAATCTGGCAACCCCTAGTATGTTTTAAGCCGTATTTTGGGCGTGCCGTTATTGTGCCCCTTCCCTTGTGCCCATGGTATTTCAAGGGTGTAGTTATGTACGCGAGGTACTGGTTTCGCTATGTCGCGAAAGCTGGGGTTGGGGCCGCATTGCTATGCTTGCTCAGAGTGTGCCAGGCGGTCCTGCTGTGGGTTACTCCGGGCGCGCTTGGCAGTGTCTGGCTTTTTAATGGCCGGAGTGGAGAATTGCCTGAGAAGGCTACTTTGTACCTCCGCTGCGAGAGCCGTCGTATGCTCCTCCATACGGAGGGAGCGTTCGGTGTTTCCGTTGACCGTAATTACTCCTCGAGGGCCTGGCATCTTGAGCTTGACATATGCATAGTGCGGCACCGCATTGAACTTTGCGAATGTGGTTCATCCGAGCAGGGCGTGATAGCCACTGCGAAACGGGACTATATCGAAGATTAACTCTTCGCTTCGGAAATTGTCCGGGGATCCGAAGACCACGTCAAGTGTTACTGAGCCTGTACAGTTGGCTTCTACACCTGGTATAACGCCTTTAAATGTCGTTCTTGTGGGCTTAATCCTTGAGGGATCTATGCCCATTTTCTGCACTGTATCCTGATAAAGCAGGTTCAGGCTACTGCCGCCGTCCATGAGGACTCTTGTGAGATGAAATCCGTCGATGATTGGGTCGAGAACCAATGCGGCGAAGCCGCCATGACGGATGCTAGTGGGATGGTCCCTTCGATCAAAAGTGATCGGGCAGGAGGACCATGGGTTGAACTTTGGGGCGACTGGCTCCATCACGTATACGTCCCGTAGCGCACGCTTCCGCTCCCGCTTGGGTATGTGGGTTGCGTATATCATGTTCACCATCCGCACTTGTGGGGGAAATCCCTTCTGTCCATTGTTGTTCGGCGGCTTGGGCTCCTCGTCGTCGCTGTGCAGCTCCTTGTCTCTATTTTTGGCTGTTAACTTGCCTGCCTGCTTGAACACCCAACAATCCCTGTTAGTGTGATTGGCTGGCCTTTCGGGGGTGCCATGTATCTGGCACCAGCGATCGAGTATTCGGTCCAAGCTGGACGGGCCCTGAGTATTCGGCTTTTTCCGCTGACCGGATTTGTAGCCTTTGAATCCGGCATTGACTGCCGTGTCTTCATTGCTGTCGCTGTTAACGCGGCGTTTTTGCTTATTCCGACGTGTCCTGCCACTTTTGTCCTTGGTATCCGAATTACCAGGGTTCTTTGATAAGTTGTTACTGCGAGCTAGCCAGTTGTCTTCTGCCGCGCAAAAGCGGGTCATGAGTGTCGTGAGGGCTGCCATGGATTTCGGCTTTTCCTGTCCCAGGTGCCGGGCAAGCCACTCATCGCGAATGTTATGCTTGAAGGCTGCTAGGGCCTCTGCGTCCGGACAGTCGACTATCTGGTTTTTCTTTGTTAGGAACCGTGTCCAAAATTGTCTGGCCGATTCCTCTGGCTGCTGAATTATGTGGCTTAAGTCGTCGGCATCCGGCGGTCGCACGTAAGTGCCCTGGAAGTTTTCGAGGAATGCGGCTTCCAGGTCCTCCCAAGAACCGATTGAGTCTGCTGGCAAGCTGTTAAGCCAATGCCGGGCCGGTCCTTTAAGTTTGAGCGGGAGGTATTTCATGGCGTGTAGATCATCGCCGCGTGCCATGTGGATGTGAAGGAGATAATCCTCGATCCATACTGCCGGATCTGTTGTGCCATCGTATGATTTGATGTTTACGGGTTTGAAACCCTTTGGGATTTTATGATCCATTAATTCATTCGTGAAGCATAGCGGGTGTGCGGCGCCTCTGTACTGGGCTATATCACGACGCAGCTCGGAAGAGCTATGTCTGTTGTGTTTGGCCCGGACGGATTTGTTCTATCTGGAGTGAAGATCATTGTCACATGTCGTATGGCGCCTGCGTGATCCGTAGATCGATCTTGTCTGTCTTGCCTTATCCTCCAGTATGTCTCGCAGGTCGGGCGCATTTTCCCGTGCCTTAGTTGAGCGGCGTCGGGGCATGGCTTGGGTGGAGGGCCGAGAGGCCTCTCTGTCGCGGCCGCGAGGTGGCCGGTCTGCCATGTCATGCGCTGGTGATGTAGGTGCTTCCTCCTTTGATCGGGGTAGTGTCCTGCGCTTCGGGTAACTCTTCGAGGGGTGTTCGAGTTCATACTCTTCGGCCGCAAGGACTTCAGTCCATCTGTCAGCTAGCAAATCTTGGGCAGCTCTAAGTTGTTGCTGCTTTTTCTTGAGGCTGCTTGCCGTGGCGAAAAGCCTGTGTTTAAAAAGCTCTTGTTCGGCGGGGTCTGATGGTATGACGAATTCGTCGTCATCGAGGCTTGCCTCGTCTTCGGAGGGAGGCGTATAGTTATCATCCTCGACCTCTCGTTCTGCCGCTCTCTCATGAGGGCTGGCTTCTCCATCTTCCTGTGCCGAATCTTGCTGAGGTGGGTGTTCTTTGGCGCTATCCGGGGTAGTATTATCTCCCGTGCCGGAATAACCGTTTTTGCTTTGGCGGGATTTAGAGCGGCGCCGCTGACGCCGGCGCTTTGGTTGTTTCTTGGGGGCGTCATCCCCCACTGTTCCATCGCCATCTCCATCTTTTGGAGTATCCACCATATATATGTCATATGACGAGGTGGCCTTCCAGCACCCTACAGGTGCTGGTTCCTGTTCGTCTCCTACATCGTCGTCCATGCCGTCGATGTCTTCGGAGCTGAAGTCAAGCATGTCGGTTAGATCGTCGACAGTGGCTACAAAGTGGGTGGTGGGTGGGTGTTGCATTTCCTCATCGCCCGTATCCCACCCTCGCTGACCGTAGTCCGGCCAGGGCTCTCCTGATAAAGAGAGAGACTTAAGAGAATTCAGGATGTCGCCAAAAGGCGAACGCTAAAAGATGTCTGCGGCGGTGAACTCCATTATCGGCGCCCAATCGGATTTGATTGGCAGGGGCGCTGGGGGTTCGGAGTCCGGGGAGGAGTCCGTATCCTCGGAGTCACGGGTCGTGCAGAGTGCGGGGCTAGCGTTCAGCTCGATCGCTTTTGGGATCGCAGCCCCCGAGGTGACGTCCAACCGCTCATCCTCGATTGGCGCAATAGGCTCCGAGTTAGGGGTCGGAACCGATGCGTGTGCGGCCTCCAGGACACTGTCCGGAGGCATAGCTAGGTCATGCCCCTCGAGATAGTGCGGCGCGCTTGGCCGTGGCTCGAGTCCATCGAAGATCAAGTCTCCGCGGATGTCAGCCGTGTAGTTTAAGCTTCCAAACCTGACTTGATGGCCAGGGGCGTAGCTTTCGATCTGCTCCAGGTGGCTGAGCAAATTGGCCCACAGAGCGAAGCCGCCGAAGACGAAGATCTGTCCGGGGAGAAAAGTCTCACCCTGGACCGCATCGTTGTTGATGATCCAAGGAGCCATTGGGCCTAAAGGCGACGACACAGAGGAACTCTCAATGAAAGCACCAATGTCGGTGTCAAAACCGGCGGATCTCGGGTAGGGGGTCCCGAACTGTGCGTCTAGGCCAGATGGTAACAGGAGGCAGGGAACATGATGTTTTACCTAGGTTCGGGCCCTCTTGATGGAGGTAAAACCCTACGTCCTGCTTGATTAATATTGATGATATGGGTAGTACAAGAGTAGATCTACCATGAGATCAAGGAGGCTAAACCCTAGAAGCTAGCCTATGGTATGATTGTTGTATATGGAGTTGATTGCCTACGGACTACAACCCTCCGGTTTATATAGACATCGGATAGGGTTAGGGTTACACAGAGTCGGTTACAATGGTAGGAGATCTTGAATATCTGTATCGCCAAGCTTGCCTTCCACGCCAAGGAAAATCCCATCCGGACACGGGTCGAAGTCTTCAATCTTGTATCTTCATAGTCCAGGAGTCTGGCTGAAGGTATAGTCCGGCTACCCGAACACCCCCTAATCCAGGACTCCCTCACCCCCTGACTGCTGGGACCGACCAGCTTCATCTTTGCAAGCAAGGAAGTGCCTGACAGTCGGGACCCACCTGGTTGAAGCATACGTAGCATTGTCATTCTGGTCGCGAACGTGTACGTACATACTGGTCGATGTAGAGGCGCGCACGTGTCGTAGTAGAGGCGCGCACGTGTCATAGTAGAGGCACGCATGTGTCGTAGTAGAGGCGCGCACATAGCATTTACACGTATGTACAGCGGCCAGGGTGCAAGAAAGAAAATACGGCCACATATGTGTACATACGGGCGGGGTCTTGAACGCTTACTCGCGCATACGTACGGCCAGGGCTTGTGTACATGGCTGGGTCAAAACGGAGAAATAGCATCGTCGTTGTGTTCATGGGGTGGCAACGGAATGCGTCGTGTTCATCGGGAGGGCTTGGACGGAACAGGCGATGGAAACGAGGCCTGACGTACCGCAGAACGGAGGAAACGGCCTTGTGTTCGACCAGCCACATTCGAAACGGGATCCTGTTCATCGGGAGGGGTCTGGCGTACCGCAAGACGGAGGAAACGGACCTCCTACGGTCGAAACGGGGGTCCTGTTCATCGGGAGGGGTGTGGCGTACCGCACAACAGAGGAAACGGACTTGTGTTGGAGCGCTACGGTCGAAACGGGGGTCCTGTTCATCTGGAGGGGTGTGGCGTACCGCAAAACGGGACTCCACGGGATACTGTTCGTCTCCGCCGTCGACCTCCTCCAGCCTCCACGTGCTCCTATTCATCCAGTCTCCACCGCACGCTACTCCACCGGCTATAGTTCAACCACCCCTCCACCGTCTACTGTTCATCCAGCCCTCCACACCATGGGGTCCTGTTCAACCACCCATCCACGGGCACCCCTCCACCGCCTACTGTTCATCCAACCCTCCACACCACGGGGTCCTGTTCAACCACCCCTCCACCGTCTACTGTTCATCCAGCCCTCCACACCACGGGGTCCTGTTCATCCACCCCTCCACGGGCACCCCTCCATCGTCTACTGTTCATCCAACCCTCCACCACACCACGGGGTCCTGTTCATCCAGAGGCAACGCCACCGCTCACTGTTCATCCCATCGACCGGCTTCAGTTAGCAGCAGTAGCGAAGGAATCACTCGATCGGGTTCAGTTAACAGCCATCGATCGATTGCTCGGGTTCAGTAACGCGTAGCCTGCAGTGCAATCGCTCGGGTTCAGTTAGAGCCCAATGCCTCGCTCGGGTTCAGTTAGAGCCAACGCCTCGCACACACGCGTGTACGTGTATGAGAGAAACGTGCATCGCACGGCCCCTGACCTCCCACCGTAATCGGGAACTCCTCGAAATTTTCCTCCCCCTCGCTTCTACCACGGTTTTTTCCGTCATGGATGGCCCAAAGAATGTCATGCAGCTGCATCTCCGGCCCGCCCAGGACGAAAAGCCCATTTTCTGTCATGATTTTTTGTCATTGAAGTAGGAGCCCACCACATCTATGATGATACCGGGTTTTGTCACAATTATCATCATAGAAGTGTCATATGTATGACAGAAAAAAAATTCATTCGACCCAAAATGTCACGGATGTGTCTTTTTTTGTAGTGATAGTTGTTCCCTCTTCATGCATGGTCAACTCAACACCCCTCTTCATGTATGCTCTCTTCATGCATGCTTCTAGTGTATTTGTGCTAATCTAGAGTGGACTCATGCACCCTCCATACACTCTACCAAACACCCAAAAATGGGTCGAGAAGGGAACTCTTGGGATCATGCACCCTTCATACACCCTACCAAACACACCAGGCATGTGTTTGGTTCATTGCTACACTTGTGGCTTGCCACACTTTTCTAGCTACATGGTCCACATGTCATAGACTCAACTTCTTGCCAAATCTTGCCACACTTGTGGTGGCCATTTTGTTAGCCACATTTTTTGTTTCAGACACACTTTGCCTAAGCTTAGTTGTGGCAAAGTTAGTCATGAATGAATTTCAACCATGGAGTCTTCTAGATTCTACATGTGGCAGAATCTGGTGGAATGTATATGATATCCAACGGCCAGTAGTGCTCGGATTTGCCATCTTTGTACCGTTGGATTGGCTTCATCCAACGAACAACTTTCAAAGTTATTCACACACTATATAGGGGGTATAGATATAGATGTGTTGGCCCGTTGCAATGGATCCAAAGTATATCTGTTTAGTGGAGTGCACTCTAAACACATTATCTATTTATTTTTTCTCTAACCCTTCGTAGCCATGCAACCAAGCCACATAAGCTTCATGGGTGCCCCCCACATCATATTATTCATACTACGTTGATAGAAAAAGGATAAACCACCCAAAACAAGATCTTCCCGTTTTTTGTTCCTATGATGCTGTGTCGTGCACGTACCTACTAGTTGTATAGTGGTAGTACTAGTTGTATAGTACAACCTTGGTACTAGTAGGAGCAGAGTAGTACGGAATGCTCCTACTCTCTCAACGAACCCCATCTAACACCAAATTTCTTGGCTTCCGTGCTACAGCTAGATCATCCCCTCGTTTCTGTTTTCCAACCCGGCGGCGGTCGGGGTGCGGTTTGCCAATAGTCGGTTTGCTCAACGGCGGTCCCACATGAAAGTGAAAATGCTAGGCAACACGCCTTCCCTAAGCTATGTGTCGTGCCGGACGGGCCGTGGAGTACTCCCAATTCCCGGGCATGTGGGGGGAGTGCGATGCGAACGCAGCAGGCCTTTTCCTTTTACTAGAAATGTGCCCGTGCGTTGCGACGGATCCAAAGTAGTAGAATAGTAGTACTTGTTCACAAACTTGAAATAAATCACTCTTGTTTTGATATACTCCTAATATATTACTCCCTCCGTTCCTAAATATTTGCCTCTTTAGAGATTTCAAATGGACTATCACATACGGATTATATAGACATATTTTGAAGTGTAGATTCACTCATTTTGCTCCGTATGTAGTCACTTATTGAAATCTCTAGAAACACAAATATTTAGGAATGGAGGGAGTACTTTTCACTCAAAATGTATTTCTCAGGCTGTTTTGATGAGGTGAGGGAGGGATGTGGTTGCTTTCAAGTTAATAAGGGGTTTTCTGCAAATTGGAGCAGAGAAGTGGGCTATTGTTGCAAAAATACCACAACTTAGCTCGCAGCCGTTAGATGCAGATCTAATGGTCAAAAACGACGGATGGCAGACACACCACCATCACCAACTGAGTCTTTTATAGGAGTATGTATTTCTCAGGCTATTTTGATGAGGTGACAGAGGGATGTGGTTGCCTTCAAGATAATAAGGGGTTTTCTGCAAATTGGAGAAGAGAAGTGGGCTATTGTTGCAAAAATGCCACAACTTACCTCATAGCTGTTAGATGCAGATCTAATGGTCAGAAACGACGGATGGCAGACACACCACCATCACCAACGGAGTCTTTTATAGGAGTAGGAGTAGAGAAACATGTATAAATTGTAACATTTTGGTTCTGCTCCTTCGCACGATCGATAGATAGAAATAACGATTGGAAACGCTAGGGCGGGGCTATTTCCGCCAGATAAGAAGGGTGCGTTGTAGCTAGGCTGGCGCATCGTCGGTTTGGTCACACATGGTCCGACATGTTCTAGTGTTTCTAGCAAGACGCCCGTGCGTTGCACGAAGTTGATGGAAAAGGTAAGCACAACTTATAAATTGATGGATGGAGTACTAGTTACAGTGATGCATATAATTAAGCAAAGGGATCGCACATGTCGGTATTGACTAGAACGAGAATGCAACACCACAATAAGAATTAAGGCCATGATGATGATGCGATCGAAGTGGTGGTTATAGAAGGCAAGAAGAAAGATGCATCCATCAACGTACGACCTCCTCCTCCTCAACTTAGTGCGCCAGGCCACCAACCAGCAGCGGCTTTTGTGGCGAGGTCGAGGTGCTTCTCAACAAAGGCATCCAAGGCTTCCAGCCGGTTGAGGAAGGCCAACATCATAGCGTCCTAACTGGCTTTGTAGATACCTATGTACATGATTTGCTCATACACGTGGATGTGTAGGTCGACGAATTCTTGCAGGGCGAGGAGCCTCGCGGCGAGCGCGACCTCCAGGTGGACATTCTTTGTAGCGTCGGTGGGCCGTCGCAGGGCCGTCGCAGGGCCACCAGTGCTTGAAAGACGTTCCGGCCATGGAGGCCGATTAGGGTGGCAGGCAATGAGGAGCCCGGGCACGCGGGCTGGAGGAGTACGGCGATGTCGTCCGCGAGCTTCTTGAGGACGGTGAACTTGTTGGTGATGGCAACGATCATCTGGTCCAACTGAGAGTCGTAGTTGGCGTCGACAGCGACCATCCACCATCCGGTCTCCAACACCATCTAGAGACGATCCTCGGCGCCATGCCACAGGCCGACGTCGTGGACCATCTGGCACAGCCGCTGGCCGCTCACGCGCATCACCGCCATGGGTCTGGAGTGAGCTCTTTTGCGCTTAGTGTAGGTGCTTAGGCAAATGCTTAGGTGCATACGATGTGAGATGCACTGGAAAGCAGGGCCGCCTTTATATGAGGGCAAACTGTGTTGCATTCACATCGTGCAGCCTCTTTTCTCGGTCCTCCTCCCATTACTTCCCTCATGCATTAATTGAAGGAGGATGCATTGGCCGTTCAACATTTTGCGAACCGCTACTCCCTTGCTCGTCTGCATAAAAGTTGTATCGGGAACTGCGCCACCCGCTGTCAAATCGAATAGTATTGCGTTGCCCGCTGCACGCCTGGCTAAACACGCCTCCTCGCCTCCATCAAACCCCTCCGTTAAACCCGCATGCAAACCAAGAAACCTACTCCGGCCACACGTCCGTTCATGAGCGGGCCAGAATTAAACGCAACACCGGCCGAGCTCCTCCTGTCTGCCCTCAGTTTAAACGAGGCCAGACGCCGGCCAAGTTCCTACCATCTGCCCTCTATTTACACGAGGCCAGACAGACATCGGGCAAGAATCGCACCCCTCCACCGCTCCCCCATCTCTGCCTTCACCATTTTCTCCACTCTTCCGATGGCTTCCGAGGAGCCGTTCTCCGGCATATTACCCGGCTGGGTGGCCCGCAGAGCCCTCCGAATACGGGCGAGGCCGCTCGGTCCTTCACCAACCTCGCTTGGCCCGATGGAGCCAGTTGCCGCCCCAAGCAGGCGCGTGGTTCAGCAACTCGCCGCTCTAGTTCAGCTTGATGAGGAGTGGCGAGTTGCTCCATGCCGGCATGGCGGCGAGTGATACGTCTCCGACGTATCTATAATTTTTGATTGCTCCATGCTATATTATCTACTATTTTGAATGTTTATGGGCTTTATTATACACATTTATATCATTTTTGGGACTAACCTATTAACCCAGAGCCCAGTGCCAGTTTCTGTTTTTACCCTGTTTTAGGGTTTCGAAGAAAAGGAAAATCAAACGGAGTCCAATTGACCTGAAACTTCACCGAACTCATTTTTGGAAGGAAAGAAGCCCAGAAGACTTGGAGTGCAGGTCGGCGGATTTGCAAGGAGGCCATGAGGCAGGGGGCGTGCCCACCCCGCTGGGCGCGCCCTCCACCCTCATGAGCCCCTCGTGGCCCCCCTGACGTACTTCTTCCGCCTATATATCTCCATATACCCTAAAAACATCCGTGAGCACAATAGATCGGGAGTTCTGCCGCCAGAAGCCTTCGTAGCCACCGAAATCCAATATAGACCCGTTCTGGCACCCTGCCGGAGGGGGCAATCCCTCTCTGGTGGCCATCTTCATCATCCCGGTGCTCTCCATGACGAGGAGGGAGTAGTTCTCCCTTGGGGCTGAGGGTATGTACAAGTAGCTATGTGTTTGATCTCTCTCTCTCGTGTTCTTGATTTGGCACGATCTTGATGTATCGCGAGCTTTGCTATTATGGTTGGATCTTATGTTTCTCCTCCCCCTCTACTCTCTTGTAATGAATTGAGTTTCCCCTTTGAGGTTATCTTATCGGATCGAGTCTTTAAAGATTTGAGAACACTTGATGTATGTCTTGTCGTGCGTATCTGTGGTGACAATGGGATATCACGTGATTCACTTGATGTATGTTTTGGTGATCAACTTGCGGGTTCCGCCCATGAACCTATGCATAGGGGTTGGCACACGTTTTTGTCGTGATTCTCCGGTAGAAACTTTGGGGCACTCTTTGAGGTTCTATGTGTTGGTTGAATAGATGAATCTGAGATTGTGTGATGCATGTCATATAATCATACCCAGGGATACTTGAGGTGACATTGGAGTATCTAGGTGACAATAGGGTTTTGGTTGATTTGTGTCTTAAGGTGTTATTCTAGTACGAACTCTAGGGCTGTTTGATACGTCTCCAACATATCTATAATTTTTGATTCCTCCATGCTATATTATCTACTGTTTTGGACTATATTAGGCTTTATTTTCCACTTTTATATTATTTTTGGGACTAACCTATTAACCGGAGGCCCAGCCCAGAATTGCTGTTTTTTGCCTATTTCAGTGTTTCGGAGAAACAGAATATCAAACGGAGTCCAAACGGAATAAAATCTTGGGGAACGTGATTTTCTCACGGAACGTGATCCAGGAGACTTCGACCCTACTCCAAGGAGTCAAAGAGGAGGTCACGAGGGTGGGGGAGCCCCCCTAGGGCACGCCCCCTGCCTCGTGGGCCCCTCGGTGCTCCATCGACGTACTCCTTCCTCCTATATATACCTACGTACCCGCAAACTATCAGAACAGGAGCCAAAAACCTAATTCCACCGACGCAACTTTCTGTATCCACGAGATCCCATCTTGGGGCCTGTTCCGGAGCTCCGCCGGAAGAGGGCCGTCATCACAGAGGGCTTCTACATCATCCTAGCCCCTCTGATGAAGTATGAGTAGTTTACCTCAGACCTTCGGGTCCATAGTTAGTAGCTAGATGGCTTCTTCTCTCTTTTTGGATCTCAATACAAAGTTCTCCCCCTCTCTTGTGGAGATCTATTTGATGTAATCTTCTTTTTGCGGTGTGTTTGTTGAGACCAATGAATTGTTGGTTTATGATCAAGTCTATCTATGAATAATATTTGAATCTTCTCTGAATTCTTTTATGTATGATTGGTTATCTTTGCAAGTCTCTTCGAATTATCCGTTTGGTTTGGCCAACTAGATTGGTTGTTCTTGCCATGGGAGAAGTGCTTAGCTTTGGGTTCGATCTTGCGGTGTCCTTTCCCAGTGACAGAAGGGGCAGCAAGGCACGTATTGCATCGTTGCCATCGAGGATAACAAGATGGGGTTTATTTCATATTGCATGAATTTATCTCTCTACATCATGTCATCTTGCTTAAAGCGTTACTCTGTTTTTAACTTAATACTCTAGATGCATGCTGGATAGCGGTCGATGAGTGGAGTAATAGTAGTAGATGCAGAATCGTTTCGGTCTACTTGTCACGGACGTGATGCCTATATACATGATCATGCCTAGATATTCTCATAACTATGCTCAATTTTGTCAATTGCTCAACAGTAATTTGTTCACCCACCATAGAATACTTATGCTCTTAAGAGAAGCCACTAGTGAAACCTATGGCCCCCGGGTCTATTCTCATCATATCAATCTCCATCACTTTAATCTTGCTTTGCTTTTTACTTTGCATCTTTATACCAAAAATACCAAAAATATTATATCTATCAGATCTCACTCTCGTAAGTGACCGTGAAGGGATTGACAACCCCTAATCGCGTTGGTTGCGAGTAGCTATCATTTTGTGCAGGTACGAGGGACTTGAGCGTGGCCTCCTACTGGATTGATACCTTGGTTCTCAAAAACTGAGGGAAATACTTACGCTACTCTGATGCATCATCCCTTCCTCTTCGGGGAAAACCAACACAAGCTCAAGACGTAGCAAGAAGGATTTCTGGCGCCATTGCCGGGGAGTCTACGCAAGAAGTCAACATACCAAGTACCCATCACAATCCTTATCTCTCGTATTACATTATTTGCCATTTGCCTCTCGTTTTCCTCTCCCCCCAATTCACCCTTGCCGTTTTATTCGCCCTCTCTCTCTCTCTATCCTTCCTCTCTATTTGCTTCTTTTGCCTGTTTGCTTTTGTTTGCTTGTGTGCTAGTTTGTTTGCTTGTCGCCATGGCTAGTCTCATATCTTCCCCGTTGTCTCCCGAGAGTGAAGTTCTAAATTTTAAACAAAGAGAGGGAGAAAATCTAAAAGATGCTTGGTATAGAATTTGCAATGCTCAAAATAGATCTACCAGGAAGCAATCTACCTTAGTTCTTCTTCGCAATTTTTATGTAGGTGTTAATCCTTGGTATAGATATATCCTCGATGCCATTACTGGAGGGAACTTCTTGGGTAGCCATACTTTTGATTCTTATAATGCTATGCTAAATTTATTTGGCTCACCGCCTCTTTTGGTTAATGGAACCATGTTAACTTTGGAGCATGTTATGCCAAGACTTGAAATTATTGAAAATAAAGTTGCTACTATTGAATTAATTGAAAATCTAGATAAAAAGATCCACAATCAAATTACTCAATATGGATCTAAGGTAGGAATGACTCTGAAAAATATTAAGGAAAAGGGACCCATAGTTAGTGAGAAGATAAACCTAGATTATACTAGAATTGATAAACTTGAGGGTATCATTACAAACTTGGGAACCGCTTTTTCTTCCGTAAAGAATACTCCAAGTCCTCCTACTAAAAATGCCAAGCTTATGTATGTTCCTAAAAATAAGGGTGAATCATCTAGTAAGGAAATTGCGGATCTTAAATCTATAAGTATTCAACCCAATCTTTTTGCTATCATTAAGGAACCGATTGCTACAAATGAATTTTTAGATCTTGTGCCTAAAAGTTTGATAATAACTAGAAAGAAAGAAATTCCTAAGGGAAATAGATGCCTCATCGAAGAATTGCCTACCAAAGATGGCAATACCTAGATCTATCCTGGCTTTTATACCTAGCTAGGGGCGTTAAACGATAGCGCTTGTTGGGAGGCAACCCAATTTTATTTTTATTCCTTGCTTTTTGCTCATTCTTAGTAGTAAATAAATTATTTAGCCTCAGTTTTGGTTGTGTTTTTTGTGTTTGTGCCAAGTAGAACCGTTGGGAAGACTTGGGGAAAGTCTTGTTGAACTTGCTGTAAAAAACAGAAACTTTAGCGCTCAGGAGAACTGCTGTCATTTTTATTTTAAGTGCACTATTTAGTTAATTATTTTTGAATATGATTAATAGATAAATTCCTCACGTCCAGCAGTTTATTTTAGAATTTTTGGGGTTCCAGATCTTGCGTTAGCTACAGATTACTACAGACTGTTCTGTTTTTGACAGATTCTGTTTTTCGTGTGTTGTTTGCTTATTTTGATGAATCTATGGCTAGTAAAATAGTTTATAATCCATAGAGAAGTTGGAATACAGTAGGTTTAACACCAATATAAATAAAGAATGAGTTCATTACAGTACCTTGAATTGGTCTTTTGTTTTCTTTCGCTAACGGAGCTCACGAGTTTTCTATTTTGAGTTTTGTGTTGTGAAGTTTTCAAGTTTTGGGTGAATTCTTTTGATGGATTATGGAACAAGGAGTGGCAACAGCCTAAGCTTGGGGATGCCCATGGCACCCCCAAGATAATCCAAGGAAACCAAAAAGTCAAAGCTTTGGGATGCCCTGGAAGGCATCCCCTCTTTTCGTCCACTTCCATCGGTAATTTACTTGGAGCTATATTTTTATTCACCAACATGATATGTGTTTTGCTTGGAGCGTCTTGTATTATTTGTGTGTTTGATTATTAGTATGCCACAATCATCCTTGCTGTACACACCTTTTGAGAGAGCCATACATGAATTAAAATTTGATAGAATACTCTATGTGCTTCACTTATATCTTTTGAGCTAAGTAGTTTTGCTCTATGTGCTTCACTTATATCTTTTGAGCTATGTAGTTTCGCTCTATGTGCTTCACTTATATCTTTTGAGCGTTATAATTTTGCTCTACGTGCTTCACTTAGATCTTTTAGAGCACGGTGGTGGATTTGTTTTAAATAAACTATTGATCTCTCATGCTTCACTTAAATTATTTTGAGAGTCTCTTAATAGCATGGTAATTTTCTTAATAATAATATGCTTGGTATTCAAGATTTGTGGAACTTTCTTTTGAGTGTGTTGAACTAAGAAAAGATTGAAGCATGATAATTGTTTTGAGATATGGAGGTGATAATATTAAAGTCAAGCTAGTTGAGTAGTTGTGAATTTAAAGAATACGTGTGTTAAAGTTTGTGATTCCCGTAGCATGCACGTATGGTGAACCGTTATGTGATGAAGTCGGAGCACGATTTATTTATTGATTGTCTTCCTTATGAGTGGCGGTCGGGGACGAGCAATGGTCTTTTCCTACCAATCTATCCCCCTAGGAGCATGCGCGTAATACTTTGCTTTGATAACTTCTAGATTTTTGCAATAAGTATGTGAGTTCTTTATGACTAATGTTGATTCCATGGATCATACACACTCTCACCCTTCCACCTTTGCTAGCCTCTCTAATACCTCACACTTTTCGCCGGTATCATACACCTACCATATACCTTCCTTAAAACAGCCACCATACCTACCTATTATGGCATTTCCATAGCCATTCCGAGATATATTGCCATGAAACTTTCCACCATCTAATTCATCATGACACACTCCATCATTGTCATATTGCATATACCGGTACACCACCGGATGCATTCATATAGAGTCATATTTTGTTCTAAGTATCGAGTTGTAATTGTTGAGTTGTAAAAAAATAAAAGTGTGATGATCATCATTATTAGAGCATTGTCCAAGTGAGGAAAGAATGACGGAGACTATGATTCCCCCATAAGTCGGGATGAGACTCCGGACGAAAAATAAATAAAAGAGGCCAAAGAAGCCCAAATAAAAAGAGGCCATAAAATAAAAAAAGGAGAAAGGCCCAAATAAAAAATATATAAAAAATGAGAGAAAAAGAGAGAAGGGACAATGTTACTATCTTTTTACCACACTTGTGCTTCAAAGTAGCACCATGATCTTCATAGTAGAGAGTCTCTCATGTTATCACTTTCATATACTAGTGGGAATCTTTCATTATAGAACTTAGCTTGTATATTCCAATGATGGGCTTCCTCAAATTGCCCTAGGTCTTCATTAGCAAGCGAGTTGGATGCACACCCACTTAGTTTCTTTTTGAGCTTTCATATACTTATAGCTCTAGTGCATCCGTTGCATGGCAATCCCTACTCACTCACATTGATATCTATTGATGGGCATCTCCATAGCTCGTTGATACGCCTAGTTGATGTGAGACTATCTTCTCCTTTTTGTCTTCTCCACAACCACCATTCTATTCCACCTATAGTGCTATATCCATGGCTCACGCTCATATATTGCGTGAAGATTGAAAAGGTTTTGAAAAAGTTAGAGTATGAAACAATTGCTTGGCTTGTCATCGGGGTTGTGCATGATTTAAATACTTTGTGTGGTGAAGATAGAGCATAGCCCGACTATATGATTTTGTAGGGATAACTTTCTTTGGCCATGTTATTTTGAGAAGACATAATTACTTTGTTAGTATGCTTGAAGTATTATTATTTTTATGTCAATATAAACTTTTGTCTTGAATCTTTAGAATCTGAATATTCATATCACAATTAAGAAGATTTGCATTGAAATTATGCCAAGTAGCACTCCGCATCAAAAATTCTCTTTTTATCATTTACCTACTCGAGGACAAGCAGGAATTAAGCTTGGGGATGCATGATACGTCTCCAACGTATCTATAATTTTTGATTGCTCCATGCTATATTATCTACTGTTTTGGACTATATTGGGCTTTATTTTCCACTTTTGTATTATTCTTGGGACTAACCTTTTAACCGGAGGCCCGGCCCAGAATTGCTGTTTTTTGCCTATTTCGGTGTTTCGGAGAAACAGAATATCAAACGGAGTCCAAACGGAATAAAATCTTCGGGAACGTGATTTTCTCACCGAACGTGATCCAGGAGACTTGGACCCTACTCCAAGGAGTCAAAGAGGAGGTCATGAGGGTGGGGGCGCCCTCCCTAGGGCATGCCCCCTGCCTCGTGGGCCCCTCGGTGCTCCACCGACGTACTCCTTCCTCCTATATATACCTACGTACCCCCAAACGATCAGAACAGGAGCCAAAAACCTAATTCCACCGCCGCAACTTTCTGTATCCACGAGATCCCATCTTGGGGCCTGTTTCGGAGCTCCGCCGGAAGAGGGCCGTCATCACGGAGGGCTTCTACATCATCCTAGCCCCTCCAATGAAGTGTGGGTAGTTTACCTTAGACCTTCGGGTCCATAGTTAGTAGCTAGATGGCTTCTTCTCTCTTTTTGGATCTCAATACAAAGTTCTCCCCCTCTCTTGTGGAGATCTATTCGATGTAATCTTCTTTTTGCGGTGTGTTTGTTGAGACCGATGAATTGTGGGTTTATGATCAAGTCTATCTATGAATAATATTTGAATCTTCTCTGAATTCTTTTATGTATGATTGGTTATCTTTGCAAGTCTCTTCGAATTATTCGTTTGGTTTGTCCAACTAGATTGGTAGTTATTGCCATGGGAGAAGTGCTTAGCTTTGGGTTCAATCTTGCGGTGTCCTTTCCCACTGACAGAAGGGGCAGCAAGGCACGTATTGCATCGTTGCTATCGAGGATAACAAGATGGGGTTTATTTCATGTTGCATGAATTTATCTCTCTACATCATGTCATCTTGCTTAAAGCGTTACTCTGTTTTTAACTTAATACTCTAGATGCATGCTGGATAGCGATCGATGAGTGGAGTAATAGTTGTAGATGCAGAATCGTTTCGGTCTACTTGTCACGGACGTGATGCCTATATACATGATCATGCCTAGATATTCTCATAACTATGCTCAATTTTGTCAATTGCTCAACAGTAATTTGTTCACCCACCGTAGAATACTTATGCTCTTGAGAGAAGCCACTAGTGAAACCTATGGCCCCCGGGTCTATTCTCATCATATCAATCTCCATCACTTTAATCTTGCTTTGCTTTTTTACTTTGCTTTTAGTTTTTACTTTTCATCTTTATACCAAAAATACCAAAAATATTATATCTATCAGATCTCACTCTCGTAAGTGACCGTGAAGGGATTTACAACCCCTAATCACGTTGGTTGTGACTAGCTATCGTTTTGTGCAGGTGCGAGGGACTTGAGCGTGGCCTCCTATTGGATTGACACCTTGGTTCTCAAAAACTGAGGGAAATACTTATGCTACTCTGCTGCATCATCCCTTCCTCTTCGGGGAAAACCAACGCAAGCTCAAGACGTAGCACTGTATGTGACACTTATAGGAATAGCCCAACGGATTGATTGGAAAGAATAACTTTGAGGTGGTTTCGTACCCTACCATAATCTCTTCGTTCGTTCTCGCTATTAGTGACTTTGGAGTGACTCTTTGTTGCATGTTGAGGGATAGTTATGTGATCCAATTATGTTAGTCTTGTTGAGGGAACTTACACTAGCGAAAGTATGAACCCTAGGCCTTATTTCCACACATTGCAATACTGTTTACGCTCACTTTTATCATTAGTTACCTTGCTGTTTTTATAATTTCATATTACAAATACCTTTATCTACTATCCATATACCACTTGTATCACCATCTCTTCGCCGAACTAGTGCACCTATACAATTTACCATTGTATTGGGTGTGTTGGGGACACAAGAGACTCTTTGTTATTTGGTTGCAGGGTTGCTTGAGAGAGACCATCTTCATCCTATGCCTCCTACATATTGATAAACCTTAGGTCATCCACTTGAGGGAAATTTGCTACTGTCCTACAAACCTCTGCACTTGGAGGCCCAACAATGTCTACAAGAAGAAGGTTGTGTAGTAGACATCAAGCTCTTTTCGGGCGCCGTTGCCGGGGAGGTTAGCGCTTGAAGGTATATCTTTAGATATTGCAATCGAGTCTTTTAGTTTCTTGTTTTATCACTAGTTTAGTTTATAAAAGAAAACTACAAAAAATGGAATTGAGTTTGTCTCATACGCTTCACCTTTTTAATATCTTTCGTGAGTATGATGGAAAGGATAATTGTGCTCAAGTGCTAGAAGAAGAAATCTATAAAATGTTTGGCACTAAATCTTTGAATGAGGAGCATGATTGCAATGTCGTTAGTACGAATTCTTTGAATATCCATGATACTAATGATGATTGCACTAATTATGATGAAAATGTCTCCTATAAACATGTCAATTTTTGTGGAGTGCATTGGGTTTGTATGTACACACCAAATAGGAAAGATAGATATTGCAAGAGGCATAAGTACTTAGAAACTAAATTGTTGCAAGAAGAGATAGATGAATGTGCTAAAAAATTTATTTTTCTTAGCCCTACTTGTGAACTTTGCAATGAACGTGATCATTTTAGTACCCAATGCAAATTGTTTCATGATAGTATCGTGTCCAAAAATTGTGATGACTTGATTTCCCTTGCACATCATAATGAACTTAGTTTGCTCTTGGGTTATGAAGAAATTAAACGTATAACTAAGCATATTCCAAAATTTTCCCTTGATAAAGTTCTTCATTTTGATCTAGAAAAAATTTATATGTATTGTGCGGTGAATTGCATTGAAAATCCTTATATTGCCAACTACATAAAGAAAAGAAAACAAATAGAAGATGAAGAGAATACTAATGAAAGGGAAGAGACTTCCCAATGTCCTCCTATTATTTCTTATGATGAATCAGGTAACGAAGAGGAGCCTCCTATTCAACCAATCTCATTAATAAGGGGCTCCAAAAAGAGGATTGAACCCACACATGATGTGGTGAAGAAGAAGAAAAGAAAAAGAAAGAGAGGTAGAAAGATATCTCCCCCAAATAATGCTGCTCCTATTACTATTGTGCCTCATGAAAATATAATTGTGGAAGATAATGATACTTCTTATGATCTTGAAAATCTTTTTGGCACTTGCTTGGAAGAATATCATAATTGCTATACTATTGGTGCTATCCATACTATTGATGACGAAAGTGATTATGCTTATGATATGAAAAGGCCCAAGCTTGGGGATGCTATGTTTGACGAATATGATGTTTTTGAGAATATATTTGCTGCAATTAATGTTTGTCCCAAGCTTGGGGATGCTACGCTTAATGAAGATGATATTTTTAGTATCCCAAGTTTTGATATGCAAATTTATAATGATGATAGCATGCCTCCTACTTATGATAATTATTGTGATGATACATATTCTATAAAAAGTAGTAATGATTATATTTATAAAACTTGTCATGATTATGGTTACCCATTTTCTGAACATTACTCTTTTAATGTGGAAACAATTTATAGTATTCGAGTCTCTTATGATAGTCCCACTATTCCGAATAAGAAGAATTTTGCTTGTGTGGTGAGTAGTAAATTTTCTATGCTTGTAGATCATGAAAAGAATGCTTTAGGTGCTGGTTATATTGTTGAGTTCATTCATGATGCTACTGAAAATTATTATGAGGGAGGAACATATGCTTGTAGGAATTGCAATAATATCAAGTTTCCTCTCTATGTGCTTAAAGTTTTGAAGTTATGCTTGTTTTACCTTCCTATGCAAGTTGATTCTTGTTCCCATAAGTTGTTTGCTCACAAAATCCCTATGCATAGTAAGTTCGTTAGACTTAAATGTGCTAGTCATATTCTTCATGATGCTCTTTTTATGTCACAGTTCTTATCTTTTATGTGAGCATCATTGAAATCATCATGCCTGGCTAGGGGCGTTAAATGATAGCGCTTGTTGGGAGGCAACCCAATTTTATTTTTGTTCCTTCATTTTTGTTCCTGTTTACTAATAAATAATTCATCTAGCCTCTGTTTAGATGTGGTTTTATGTTTTAAATTAGTGTTTGTGCCAAGTAGAACCTTTGGGAAGACTTGGGGAGAGTCTTGTTGATCATGCTGTAAAAAAACAGAAACTTTAGCGCTCACGAGAATTGCTGCCATTTTTATTTGGAGAGTGCTATTGAGTTAATTATTTTTTCAGATTATTAATATACAAATTCCTCAGGTCCATAAAGTTATTTGAGAATTTTATGAGTTCCATAAGTATACGTTTGATCCAGATTACTACAGACTGTTCTGTTTTTGACAGATTCTGTTTTTCATGTGTTGTTTACTTATTTTGATGAATCTATGGATAGTAAAAGAGTTTATAAACCATAGATAATCTGGAATACAGTAGATTTAACACCAACACAAATAAATAATGAGTTCATTACAGTACCTTTAAGTGGTGATTTATTTTCTTATACTAACGGAGCTTACGAGTTTTCTATTAAGTTTTGTGTTGTGAAGTTTTCAAGTTTTGGGTAAGGATTCGATGGACTATGGAATAAGGAGTGGCAAGAGCCTAAGCTTGGGATTCCCAAGGCACCAAAAGTTAATATTCAAGGATAGCCAAGAGCCTAAGCTTGGGGATGCCCCGGAAGGCATCCCCTCTTTCGTCTTCGCTCATCGGTAACTTTACTTGGAGCTATATTTTTATTCGCCACATGATATGTGTTTTGCTTGGAGCGTCATTTTATTTCATTATGTTTTGCTTGAAGTTTGAATAGAATACCAAGATATTAAATTATTAAATGTTAGAGAGTCTTCACATAGTTGCATAATTATTCGACTACTCATTGATCTTCACTTATATCTTTCAGAGTAGTTTGTCATTTGCTCTAGTGCTTCACTTATATCTTTTAGGGCATGGTGGTAGTTTTATTTTGAAGAAATAGATGAACTCTCATGCTTCACTTAGATTATTTTGAGAGTATTAAATAGCATGGTAATTTGCTTAAAATCCTAATATGCTAGGTATTCAAGAATAATAAAATTCTCTCATGAGTGTGTTGAATACTATGAGAAGTTTGATACTTGATAATTGTTTTGAGATATGAAGATGGTGATATTAGAGTGATGCTAGTTGAGTAGTTGTGAATTTGAGAAATACTTGTGTTAAAGTTTGTGATTCCCGTAGCATGCACGTATGGTGAACCGTTATGTGATGAAGTCGGAGCATGATTTATTTATTGATTGTCTTCCTTATGAGTGGCGGTCGGGGACGAGCGATGGTCTTTTCCTACCAATATATCCCCCTAGGAGCATGCGCGTAGTACTTGGTTTGATAACTAATAGATTTTTGCAATAAGTATGTGAGTTCTTTATGACTAATGTTGAGTCCATGGATTATACGCACTCTCACCCTTCCACCATTGCTAGCCTCTCTGGTACCGCGCAACTTTCGTCGGTACCATAAACTCACCATATACCTTCCTCAAAACAGCCACCATACCTACCTATTATGGCATTTCCATAGCCATTCCGAGATATATTGCCATGCAACTTTCCACCATTCCGTTTATTATGACACGCTTCATCATTGTCATATTGCTTTGCATGATCATGTACTTGACACCGTATTTGTGGCAAAGCCACCGCTCATAATTCTTTCATACATGTCACTCATGCATCATTGCACATCCCGGTACACCGCCGGAGGCATTCATATAGAGTCATATCTTGTTCTAAGTATCGAATTGTAATTCTTGAGTTGTAAGAAAAATAAAAGTGTGATGATCATCATTATTAGAGCATTGTCCCAGTGAGGAAAGGATGATGGAGACTATGATTCCCCCACAAGTCGAGATGAGACTCCGGACAAAAATAAATAAATAAAAGAGGCCAAAGAAGACCAAATAAAAAAAGAGAAAAGAGGTCATAAAAAAGGAGAAGGCCCAAATAAAAAAATAAAAAAATGAGAGAAAAAGAGAGAAGGTGCAATGCTATTATCCTTTTACCACACTTGTGCATAAAAGTAGCACCATGATCTTCATGATAGAGAGTCTCCTATGTTGTCACTTTCATATACTAGTGGGAATCTTTCATTATAGAACTTGGCTTGTATATTCCAATGATGGGCTTCCTCAAAATGCCCTAGGTCTTCGTGAGCAAGCAAGTTGGATGCACACCCACTTAGTTTCTTTTTGAGCTTTCATACACTTATAGCTCTAGTGCCTATTAACCTATTAACCTATTAACACTTTTATTATACACTTATAGCTCTAGTGAGCAAGCAAAATGGGTTTTATTATACACTTTTATATCATTTTTGGGACTAACCTATTAACCTAGAGCCTAGTGCCAGTTTCTGTTTTTACCCTGTTTTAGGGTTTCGAAGAAAAGGAAAATAAAACGGAGTCCAATTGACCTGAAACTTCACGGAACTCATTTTTGGAAGGAAAGAAGCCCAGAAGACTTGGAGTGCACGTCGGGGGATCTGCGAGGAGGCCACGAGGCAGGGGGCGCGCCCACCTCGTGGCCCCCCTGACGTACTTCTTCCGCCTATATATCTCCATATACCCTAAAAACATCCGTGAGCACAATAGATCGGGAGTTCCGCCGCCAGAAGCCTTCGTAGCCACCGAAAGCCAATCTAGACCCGTTCCAGCACCCTGCCGGAGGGGGCAATCCCTCTCCGGTGGCCATCTTCATCATCCCGGTGCTCTCCATGATGAGGAGGGAGTAGTTCTCCCTCGGGGCTAAGTGTATGTATGAGTAGCTATATGTTTGATCTCTCTCTCTCGTGTTCTTGATTTGGCACGATCTTGATGTATCGCGAGCTTTGCTATTATAGTTGGATCTTATGTTTCTCCTCCCCCTCTACTATCTTGTAATGAATTGAGTTTCCCCCTTGAGGTTATCTTATCGGATCGAGTCTTTAAAGATTTGAGAACACTTGATGTATGTCTTGCCGTGTGTATCTGTGGTGACAATGGGATATCACGTGATTCACATGATGTATGTTTTGGTGATCAACTTGCGGGTTCCGCCCATGAACCTATGCATAGGGGTTGGCACATGTTTTCGTCATGATTCTCCGGTAGAAACTTTGGGGCACTCTTTGAGGTTCTATGTGTTGGTTGAAAAGATGAATCTGAGATTGTGTGATGCATATCGTATAATCATACCCACGGATACTTGAGGTGACATTGGAGTATCTAGGTGACATTAGGGTTTTGGTTGATTTGTGTCTTAAGGTGTTATTCTAGTACGAACTCTAGGGCTGTTTGTGACACTTATAGGAATAGCCCAACGGATTGATTGGAAAGAATAACTTTGAGGTGGTTTCGTACCCTACCATAATCTCTTCGTTCGTTCTCCGCTATTAGTGACTTTGGAGTGACTCTTTGTTGCATGTTGAGGGATAGTTATGTGATCCAATTATGTTAGTATTGTTGAGGGAACTTCCACTAGCGAAAGTATGAACCCTAGGCCTTATTTCCACACATTGCAATACCGTTTACGCTCACTTTTATCATTAGATACCTTGCTGTTTTTATAATTTCAGATTACAAATACCTTTATCTACTATCCATATACCACTTGTATCACCATCTCTTCGCCGAACTAGTGCACTTATACAATTTACCATTGTATTGGGTGTGTTGGGGACACAGGAGACTCTTTGTTATTTGATTGCAGGGTTGCTTGAGAGAGACCATCTTCATCCTACGCCCCCTGCAGATTGATAAACCTTAGGTCATCCACTTGAGGGAAATTTGCTACTGTCCTACAAACCTCTGCACTTGGAGGCCCAACAACGTCTACAAGAAGAAGGTTGTGTAGTAGACATCAGCGAGCACACCGGTACGGGCGTCGTCGCTGCCGCGTCGTACCGCGCCTCCCATGTCTGTGGGCGCGCCTCCCGTGCCTGCGGCAGCGCCATGCAGGCAGAGACAGAAGTCGGGTGCGTGGACAATGATGAGTTGGTGGCCAGCTTCTCCGTGTCCACCGCCATCATCGAGGAGAAGTAGAACACTGGAGGCTGCCTCCACTTGGGTCCCATGAAGGCCACCGCCGAGGCGACGACTGTACATTCATGTGGTTTCTTTGCTTCTTCGTCTCTTCCGAGGACCTTCGTCGACCCCGCAAAGTGTCTGCCGAACATGAGGAAGACAAAGGGATCCACGGGCGGCCATTTAGATTAATTGCATGTACAGTGTACACGTGACTTGCAGGGTGGCTACTTCTTCGTACAGAAAGTTAAAAAGAAACAAGTCCATCCTTAATCTTGTATTCTAAGTACTCTGTGGGTTCCACTGTCTGTACAGTAGCGAAAGAAGTATATATTAAATAAGTAATATATAATATAAAAAATCTAAAGTTAAAGACAGAATTCGAACTCATGTCATCGTGTTGCGAGCATCCGGTGCTAACCAGTCCAGCACATTTTTGTTGTAGACCATGTTGCTGATATATATCCATGTCTACTCTTATACTCCATCAGTTCCTAAATATTTGTCTTTTTCAGATTTCAAATGGACTACCACATACGGATGTGTATGTAGACATATTTTAGAGTGTAGATTCACTCATTTTGCTCCATATGTAGTCCCTTGTTGAAATCTCTAAAAAGACAAATATTTAGGAACGGAGGGAGTGCATGTCATCCTGCAATATAGGTCGTCGGATTTATATCTAATGGATAGGAAGAAAACTATGGCAATTTTGCAAAAATATACCCACACCCCTCTCCACATTCGCAAATACGGCCTTCCCTCGTTCATCCTTTTCTCTCACAAGATAAACTACTCATACAAATGCATCTTGATGTTTCGTGCAACACACGGGCATCTAGCTAGTTTCTTTTAAAATAGTTATAGGGATAATTGGGTTGAAGTGATATATTTTATGTCTGCCCCGAATGATTTCGGATTCACTTGTAGTAATAAAGAAAAGGTTGCCTTGTTAATTAACAAAAAATAGGGTGAAAACTATCACATGAGGTCGGTAAAAACAAGGCACACTGGGTTCAGCGTCATCGTCACTACAGCTATGCGTGCACGAGAAGTCTACATATCGAGGGGGCTACTGAGCGAGGCACAGAGACACAATGTTCGAGAGAGAAACCAATTGACAGATTACAATCAGATTGAGTTGTCACCCTTCTGTTGTCATTGTTGGGGTGGAGGGAGGGGGAGGGAGAGAAAGACGTATCGAGAGTGTGCGCGGTAGGCACAGAGGCACAACTAACGAGTGTCTGTGTATGTGTGTGTGTTTGAAAGAGGAGTCGATAGATTACTATCAAGATCGAGCTACCGCCCTACTCCTCCGGTGTCGGGTAGTGTGTGTGTGTGTGTGTGTGTGTGTGTGTGTGTGTGTGTGTGTGTGTGTGTTTGAGAGAGAAGCCAGTCGATAGATTAGTATCAAGATCGAGGTGTCACCCTACTCCTTCGGTGTTGGGAAGTGTGTGTGTGTGTGGTTGTGTGGGTGTGGGTGTGTGTTGGGAGCGGGGTGGGGGGCAGTGACACTTACATATCCTTACTCTTATAAAAAACAGAGTTGGTGATGATGGTGTTCCTGCCATCCTGGAATATAGGCCATCTGATTTATACCCGATGGATAGGAAGGAAACTATGGCAATTTTGCAAAAAGATACCCACACCCCTTTCTGCATTTGAAAATAAGGCATTTCGTCGTTCATCCTTTTCTCCCACAAGATAAACTACTCATACAAATGCATCTTGATGTTCGGTGCAACGCATGGTCATCTTGCTAGTAATGAGAAGGAGTTTGTGTGACACATATCTAGCTATATAGGTAGACAGCATTTGTGCGAGGCATACTTAAAGCATCACGAAGATAAACAAAATTGTGTGCATGCAAGTGCCGGAAAAAATGAAGCGAGAAACAATGTGTGGGAGAGAGAGAGAGAGAGAGAAATCTCAAAACAAAAGGTGCTCTGTTGGAATCCCATTGTATGTATTCATATGGTTCCGGAACTCGAGTTAACCTTAGGCATATGTGTGAGAGACATTATTATACTTTGAGACATTAGTAGCTGTGGGTGGGCGGAATTAAAGGGGTGGGCGTGTTCGACAGGGAGAGCGTGTGTGTTTCTGTGTGAGAGACTTGTAGGACAGGGTAGAAAGACGAATTCTAACCTTGATGGAGGGAGAGAAATACACGAAGTGCGCGCGTGTGATTCTGATGACCACAGGCAAAGGAGATATGTATGCGTGTGAGAGAGATTGCACAATCCATTCATGTATCACTATCTAGCGATCGTGGATGTGCATCGCTTGAACATAAATCAATATCTACTTCGTATCGTGGCCAAAGGTACAATATCGATTCAACGCTATAAAGATTGGACACTCACATATCACATTTTTTTCTATTTAAATAAACATTTTCAGTTGTGCATGCCAAAGTTACAGTGATGTTTCTTCAAACAACCAATGTAGCTATCATGTACATCCACCATTGTTACTCTTCCATTCAAAATCATTAGTCTTGGATGATTTAAGGTTCTATTATGAAGTAATATATGTAATATTCATATATGAATTCAACGGGTACGCAATTTATGAAATGGAGGCTATGTAATCATATGATGTAACACTTTTAAGTAGCGGACTACAATATCCATTTCTTTTTTGTGCCTCTACACTAACACGTCAATGCATTATGTTTAAAGTAAATAACCAATTGCACTAAATTATCTATTTACACGAGAAATACATAGGCTGACCGTTTGATCCCTTTTTTGTGAACGCGCCACTACATCCGTACGATTGGTCGCGCCCGTGTCAACGTCCAAGTTATCGGCGCATCATCCCGAGTTATAGTCTTTTTCTGGGGATGGACACACCAGTTATTAACTTCTAACGTGTGCCCCGTGTACACAGTCTCGCATGAACTTCCCGCTAGCACGGTCCAAAAATAGTTGAAACTGGATACGAATGATCCCGCGGGCGGCAAAATCTCCCGCCTCCTTCTAAAATTTCCGCCACCTTAGTCTTTACATTTGAAATTCCCCTTTTGTCCTTGGTGCACGGAGACCAACAGTTACAATACCGCCCTCATCTACATAATAGATCGGGGCTGCTTTGGTAACTTCTGGTTCCCCCACTACACGGCACCCCCATTTCCTCTCCCCCTCCCGCAAAAACGACTAACTCCATAGCACCAGAGCATCTGACATCACGCCGTCCGTACTTCATCGGCCTTTCTCCCCTCCCATCTCGAAACCCTAGATTGCTCATCCACCGGCGTACCAGAGCCCATTCACTGCCATCGGCGTCCACCTTGCTGGATTTGCTTCTGCGGCCGCATCTACCCCTCCCACCTCCCCTAGAAACAAGTAGACTGCTCATCCACCACTGTACCATAGCCCATTCAGTGACGGCCTTGTCCACGGCGCCGGATCTGCTTCGCTGGTACTCTCATCAACTGCAGCGCATCTGCAGCGGCTCATTCGTACTCCCCACCGGAGACGCTTCGTCCACCCCCCCCCCCCCGAGCCGCCCCATCAACGCCCCCGTCGACGACCTCTGATCCTCTTCGCCGACACCTTCCTCAACCCTACCGGAGCTGCTTTGCCGACAACATCGTCAACCCCACCGGAGTAGCTTCGCCTATACGATTTTCAACCCTACCAGGGTCGCTTTGCCAACTCACAAGTCCACGGCCTCAGATCCGCTTCCTCGCACCCTCATCCAACCTACTGGAGCAGCTTCTGACGCCCCGTCCACGGCCGCAGATCTGCATCGTCGACACCATCCTTAACTCAACCACGGAGCAGCTTCACCTATGCCCTCGTCCACGGCCACAGATCCACTTCGCCCACACCGTAGTTCACCCTATCGGAGCCGCTCCACAAACACCCTACTCGACGGTTCTAGATCTCCTTACCGGACCCTAACAGCTAGTGCAGCGTCATCACTGTTGACGTTTCTAACCTGATTCCCACCGTCTGGCAAGATGCCAAGCACCTGTCATGGCCTAGGTACTTGTCACCTTTAAACCCGTCCAGCATCACCTGCCCGATGTACTTCAAATATACTAACAGGTCACTGTTACCTATTATGCAGCTGGCAAAAACTAAAAGGACGATGTTTCTTCTGGATCTATCAGCTTGGCCAACCAAGATCCTGGACCGAGGCATTGTTATGATCTTGTAAGCGTGTGTCTCTCTCTTGTATTGTTCTGTGCCTGCCAGCGTGCTTTGCCAGGATTTTCGACCAGTAATCCCTTTGTGCAGACAATGATTTCTACTACTGGCTGCTAAATTAGATATGTAGATGTCATACATGATACTACCTCCTACCTCCGTTCCTCAATATAAGTCTTTCTAGAGATTCCACTATAGGCTACATACGGAGCAAAATGAGTGAATCTACACTCGAAAATGCATCTATATACATCTGTATGTGGTCCATACTAGAATCTCTGCATAGACATATATTTAGGAATAGAGACAGTACATTACACAAAATCGTAGGTGGCATGTAGGAATTCCAGTACACTACATTAGGCTCCCTTAGAGTGCCTGCTAGTCCAGCACATAGAGTCATGGCTAGTTTATGCTACGCACATAATCATTAATTGGTGGTTTAAATATGCGCAAGGGATATGCAATGTATTATCATGTAGAGATGTCTGAAATTAGCCGTGCCAACTTGCAGATTGGGTTACACAATGAAAAAGTACAAGATTTATGTGGCAATTTCATGGAACATCACAAAAAAGGAGAGCCAGCGGTGAGCCTATACAGTGTGCTATGGTACGTCGCTCCTCCATTGCAATCATCATGACATGTTATTTGTATGTCAGTTCTACTAGCCAAGTTTCTTAGGGACAGTTATTACGAGTTATCCTAAGAAAATAAGCACCTGTGAATATAAGCTCCATGTAATAAGCCAACCAGTTCTTTTCATTGCGTTTTCAGCTTATCTTTGGTATGATAAGTGAAAAGTCTAGATTGCATTATATTTTTTCATTTTGCTGCCCATATGAAAATTAATTTGACTTGCACACATCATAAATTGAACCCAGTGCAGTAATTAATATGATAGGAAAACAGACCATCACTATTTGCTCAAAATGCAAATACAAAGATACCATCTACTTGGCACAATCTACTTTAGTCAATGTTTTCCATACAGAACCCATTGCCTAATTTAAATGAAAAACGTATGACCCACATTTAAATGAAGAACAATTATTTATTGAAATTTCATGGTCCAAGTGGCTGGTTATTATCATATAGCAGCACCACCTGAAAGCATCATATAGCAGCAGCAGCTCATAGCAACTCATCATACAGCAGCAGCAGCAGTGTGCAATTCATCATATACCAGCAGCATCTCATAGCAATTCATCATATAGCAGCAGCAGGGGCAGCTCATAGCAATTCATCATATAGCAGCAGCAGGAGCAGCTCATAGCAATTCATCATATAGCAGCAGCAGGAGCAGCTCATAGCAATTCATCATATAGCAGCAGTAGGAGCAGCTCATAACAATTCATCATATAGCATCAGCAGGAGCAGCTCATAGAAATTCATCATACATCAGCAGTAGGAGCAGCTTATAGCAACTCATCATATAGCGGCAGCAGCTCATAGCAATTCATCATATAGCAGTAGCAACAACTCATAGCAATTCATCATATAGCAGCAGTAGCTCATAGCAATTCATCATATAGCAGCAGCAGGAGCAGCTCATAGCAATGCATCATATAGCAGCAGCAGAAGCAACTCATAGCAATTCATCGTTAGTGGATCAGAATGAAAATTTGGCAAAAAAATCAGAGGAGATCCTCACCTTGTTGGATGAGCTCATCCTTCAACAGCACCTCAAGGCCACGGCCTGGGAGGTGGGGAGGGGGAATAAGGTACCTTCTGCCATAGTGTGGCATCAGCCGTAGTTGTGCAGCGCCTGCCGGAGTAGTGTGTTGGACGAACCACAGTGGAGCAGTTGCTGGAGACCATGAGAATGAGGGGCGGCATCAGAGGGTGCGGCAGCCAGGGACATTTGCCCCTACCTGCCAGCCATGTAGCCTAGCTGGATAGAGCATCGTCGAGGACCAGGCCAGATGGGACCAGTGGCGACGGCTTGCTGGAGGAACTCTAGTGCTACATGCAGGGGATCGAGGTTGAGGGAAAGGGGAGAGGAGATGCAAGCGGGCAGGGCAATGAATGCTTGTGTGTTTGTTTTTACTTGAGGGTGAGGTGTGACGCGGGCATCACCAGTTGCATTTTGAGTGTAATATAGGCAGACAACATAGTCATTTCACTATTCCCCTTCCCTTCAATTTTTAGTGAGGTTTTACTCGAAACACCCCCCTCCAAAGCGAAATTAGTTAAGCCCAAGCCCATAACTCAAAAATGACTTCTTTATATCTTTTATGGCTTATTTTGATAATAAGCCCTGAAAAGGCGGAATAGAACTGGCCCTTAACCTGCAATTCAATTGTGCATGCAATGATGAATCACTCCTGCCTACTATAGTGTACATTTAGGCATCATCATACATGGCATAACCTAATACATGCGCATTCCATTGTAGAATCTGGAGTTTGCAATGTTTATGTTAGTTCATACATTGCGCATGATGTTTAAATGCCCCTTAAATCTGGTCAGTCAAGTGATGGTCTTTAAGCCTCCTTCTTTTCTTCTTTTCTTGATATGTAAGATTTGCTCACACATCTGTTCAATTGCTTGTTTGCATCAGCCAGCCATACTAGGACTGTTTGCTTTGATTACTTGTTGTTCTTGACCTAACACTCTAACAGAGCTTGTCAACGATTTAAACACTAAGGGCTGCTGTAGTGGGGCCTTTTCTAACTCATAGGTGACATAAAGGTTTGGTTGTACACTAAAGTAGGCTCTCCAAGAGTACCTGGAGATCCAGTTCGAAGGTATGCCTAGTTTTTACATAGTGCAGACATAGTAAATGCTCATTTCATTGTGTGCAAGTGCAAGAGATGCGGCATGTTTCATTATGTGGTGTTGTTTTGTTATAATCTCATCCTTTTGTGTTCACAGACTGGAAAGTATGCATATTTATCTTCCAAGGAGACGAGTAACTAGTTTGTGTCACCTTGCAGAGGGGGTGCAATGAAGATAAGATTGAGGATTTCCAAGTACAAGATGTTAGGAAGGAGCCTTGCAAGAGAAGTAGGAGCTGCGCTGAGCCTCTTCAACCTGTTAAGGTAAGTCACTGTATCCAACTCAACAGTTCAATTCCTTGTTTGTTTCAGGCATAGTTAATTTGCTCTTTTCAATTGCTTTATTTGTCCTCAGTTAATGAGATGCCCAAAGAATGATGCCTGATGTTGGGTACTTGTATAACTATTAGTTGACATAATTAAAGGCCTTACCATTTAATTACTCTACCGAAGTGTGTCTGAAGCTTTGAAGTCTACTAACTAACTATTATTGAATGATGCTCACAATCTAGTTTATACTAGGCTAATGATTGCATAGTTTTGCTTGCTGTAGTATGTTTGTATGAAATCCTCTGCTGTTCATTATGCTCCCTAAGACTTTAATTGAGCTACAGAATGGCCAACTGCTTGCTTACTTCTACGCAACGTGCTGTCTAAATTTGTAACTTGTATGTGTTTTGGATTGGGCCCCAACATCATGCTCCTATGGTGAGCTAAGAGAGATTTCTGTATGCAGGCTGCACAGACTACTTTTTTTATAATTTTTAAAATATCACATGCTTATGCTTCATGACGTGTAACATTATTGTTAGTCCTGTTTTGCCATGTACAAAATAGTCTGTCTTGCTCGCTTCATTGTTGTAACTATATTTTTGCCCTAGTCATATGTACTTACAAAAACATTTCAGGATGAAGTGACATCAACACAAAGATCTGCGAGCAGTGCGGCATGGCCGTTACCGAATGATTATGGATTGGAATTGGAATGTGTTGATGTTCTTGAGTGTCAACTAGAGGTGGCAAGACAACGTGTACATGATTCTGAACGTACAATCAACAATTTGAGACTGGACATGCAGGTATTAGATGCAGGAGTCAAAAAAATGAAACAAGGCACTCAGGTAACAACGAAGGAATTGGAGATTTTCCAGACTGAAATTTGTGCTATCTAAATCCGGCCAATCCTATTTGTTGAAGAGATTATAGTTCAAATGGTAAGTTATGTTGATGCGCGTCCATGATGTATGAGTTGTATTTGCCCAGTGTATGTAATTTTTTGTTTGTGTATGCTTTATTATCACTGGTGCCGAACCATAATGCCCAGTGGGTATAATCGGCTATAATTTGTTTATTGTATAGTGTAGGATTATTTTACGTTTCTATGCCTTAGTCTCTTTATTGTATAGTGTATGTTTTTTAGAGGTGATAGTATAGAGTAGGATAATTCTTCGAATATGCTATATCGTTCAAACGAGGGCCAACTCGCCCAAACATTGTAGTGAACATGGCCCTCCACAGGCCGTATGTTCCATGGGCCATCTACGGGACGGACGATCCCTGGCCTTCTGTGGCCGTCAGATTCGTGGGCCTTCTATGGGCTGTCAGATCTGTGGGCCTTCTATCGGCTGTTGGATCCATGAGCCTTCCATGGGCTAGCGGATCCATGGGCCTTCTATGGGCCTTCGGATCAATGGGTCTTCTATGGGCCGTCGGGTCAATGGGCCTTCTACGGGCCGTCTCATCTATGGGCCTTGTACGGGCCGTATAAGGGGCCGTAAATGGGCTAGAGTGGAAATCATACGTTTTATGGGCTGACCATAACGGGTCGTTAATCGGCCGTATTTGATGATGCTATGAAAATGGCCCAACAGATTAACGGGCCACAAACGGGCCAACTGTATCCACGGACTGAATTTGGCCCACCAGCATAAAAGGCCTGTAACGGGCCGTAATTAAACGAATGCTGGAAATGAGCCTAAGAATATATGGGCCCTGAGAAGGCCGAAAGATAACATGGGCTAGAAATGGCCCAATGGTATAATGGGCAGTTAATGGGTATAAAGTGATACACTGTTCATTACGGGCCAGTTTTACCACGGGCCATTAATGGGCCGAGGGTTACTAAGGGCCTCATATGGGCCGAAAGATGTCATGGGCCATACATGGGCCGGAAGTTCAAACGTGGTGGAATTATATTGGACGGCCCAGATGACGCTACTAGGCCCAATTCGGATAGTCCATAAATGGGTCGTGGGTTAGCGGGCTGTAAATGGGCTATATGCGAACATGCCATTAACAGGCTTGCCATGGGCCGGCCCGCCACCTTTTAACCAAGTCAAATGGGCCGGCCTTTTCACAGGAATGGGCCTCTCTTGGGCCGTGCCATGTGTTGACATATCATAGGCGCTTTGGGTCTAATGAGTGGATGACATCTGTCCCAACGGCGAGCCGACACGTGTTCCCTCCAGCCAATGATGATTTTACATGTGGAAAATCCCCATTGGTCGGGGCTGTTAACGGGTTATCGGATCCAAAACCAGACCCGATAGCTTAATGGCGTTCCGTCACGGTGGATGCCACGTGTCGGTCACCCTTGACGAAAGCACTTCTATGACGCGCAATTTATCGTCATAGAAGTGGACACTTCCGTGATGATAATTTTGGTAATGTCATGGAACACTTGTACGGCAGCACAGGTATGACTATCTTGATTCTGTCATAATTTTTTCATGGATGTACATGCATGACAGAAAACGTGACGTACTGTGACAAACACGTATCATCATGGAAGTGTATTTTTTTTAGTGGATATGCATCACACAATCTTAGATTCATCTATTCAACCAACACAAAGAACTTCAAAGAGTTCCCCAAAGTTTCTACCGGAGAGTCAAGATGAAAACATGTGCCAACCCCTATGCATAAGTTCACGAGGTCACGGAACTCGCAAGGTGATCACCAAAACATACATCAAGTGGATCACGTGATATCCCATTGTCACCAGAGATAAGCACATGCAAGGCATACATCAAGTGTTCTCAAATCCTTAAAGACTCAATCCGATAAGATAACTTCAAAGGGAAAACTCAATCCATTACAACAGAGTAGAGGGGGAGAAACATCATAAGATCCAACTATAATAGCAAAGCTCACGATATATCAAGATCGTGTCGAATCAAGAACATGAGAGAGAGATCAAACACATAGCTACTGGTACATACCCTCAGCCCCGAGGTTGAACTACTCCCTCCTTGTCATGGAGAGCGCTGAGATGATGAAGATGGCCACCAAAGAGGGATTCCCCCCTCCAGCAGGGTGCAGGAACAGGTCTAGATTGGTTTTCGATGGCTACAGAGGCTTCTGGCAATGGAACTCCTGATCTATTCTACTTCGAGATGTTTTTAGGGTATATGGACATATATAGGTGAAAGAAGTCGGTCAGGGGAGCCACGAGGGGCCCACGAGGGTGGGGGCACCCAGGGGGGCAGGCGCGCCTCCCTGCCTCATGGCCACCTCGAAGCTTCCCTGATGTCTACTCCAAGTCTCCTGGATTGCTTCCGTTCCAAAAATAACTCTCCCGAAGGTTTCATTCTGTTTGGACTCCGTTTGATATTCATTTTCTTCAAAACACTGAAATAGGCAAGAAAAAAACAATTTGGGCTGAGCCTCCGGTTAATAGGTTAGTCCCAAAATGATATAAAAGTGTATAATATATAAAGCCCATAAACATCCAAAACAGATAATATAATAGCATGGAACAATCAACAATTATAGATATGTTGGAGACATATCATCGGTTCTATATCCAGCATATCTCGTAGTAGGGGTCCTAAGCTAGGCATCTTGGAGCGATGGTAAGATGGAAACATGATTTTACCCAGGTTCAAGCTCTCTTGAAGAGATAATACCCTATGTCCCGCTTTTGATTGTATTGATATGGGGATAGTACAAAGTGCAGGTATCTACCACGAGATTGTTGTAATGAATATGAGATGATCTATTGACTAGCATGGCCTCGGTTTATATAACACACCAGAGGCCTAGGGTTTAGAGGAGTCCTTGTCTTGGGTGCCAAGTCTTGTGGAATCCTCCTTGTATGCGGCATGGGCTGCCCAAAGTGGTCCATAAGTGTACCGCCATGGGGGTCCTCGGCCCGATCCAGCTGGTCGGGAGATGACGTGGTGAGTCCCCCCTGGTCCAGGACACCATCAGTAGCCCCCTGAACCGGTCTTCAAGTTGGGGGCGCTCCTCGATTCTTCTGAATTGTTCTTCATCTTCGGTCGTCGGTCTTGAAAACTGGTATAACAAATCCTCTCATCTTCGATCTTGAGGATCACCGAAGTGAATCCAAAGAGTCTACACGTCGGGTATCCGAGGAGCCCCTTTAAGTATTTGGCCTTTAGCAATGCCTTGTTATTTTTTATGCCACACCCCGGGCTTGAAGTTGTTCCCTTGCTGCGGTGTCCTCTTGCGTCCGAGCTCCAACGCCGGACTGCATCTGAGATATCTTTTGCGCCTGAGCACCAACGCCAGACCGCTTCCAAGCTCCAACGCCAGAATGTATCCGAGCTCCAACACCGGACTGTATCTGAAGTGTCATAGATTACCTCGGTCTTGAAAAAGTTAAGAGGATAGAATGGAGCTTAATGCCGGAGATGCCATCTATGGAGCCAGCCACTTGCAACCAAGCTTTATGCCAGACTGCTTCCGAGGTATCTTTTGCAGTTGAGCACCAACGCTTGACTGTATCCAGGCTCCAACATCGGACTGTATCCGAGGTGGTGCACCACCTCGGTCATGGGCTAATTTATATGAATTTAATTCCAATTTGTGCAATGTATTTTCTACCGAGGTGTATAGTCAGTAGCCCTCAAGGTGTGTGTTGGCCTAATATCCGGGATGCACCTGAAGGATAAAATCAAACCGCTGACCCCAGTAGCCCCTAAGACTTAGGTCAATTCGTGAAATCGGCCTGAGGATCAATTCCTGGCTTGGCAGCATACTTAGGAATAGAAACATGGTGTAATATATTAGAGCAAATAGTGATCGGTGAACGGACCCTTAAGAGAGGGTTTTGAGAAGCCGATGTAATAGATTAGCTTGATGCCGGATAAATCCCGGATGGTACCTATTATTGTTCGAAGACGCGTTTGCCCATAGTTTGGTCAAGCTGAACACTGAGCACTTTCAATTTTCTGTATTGAATAGGCAATGCAGTAGCCCTCGACACACTGGTCGGGTGGCAACACCAGATCAGGGGATCAATGGGCCCTTTAATATTAGTAAATGATAAGCCCGAAGCCAAGTAGCCCCTGAGCCTTAATGTGGGCATGGGTGGCCGAATTAAGGATCGATATCCGGAGTAAAATCATAAATTATGTGTAATGATTCTACGTATCCAAGTACTCTACATTATTAATGCTCGGATCCGCATTGTACAAAACTTTGTTGACCAACCATCAGCTTCAACCTCCTCGGCCAGTAGCCGGGGAGTGTTTGTCACACTTTATAAAGCCTCTATGAGGGCAAAGATTTATGACAAACAAGGTAATCCGGCCATACGGTTTTATAAACAAAGGTATGCGGAAAGAATGTTATATTACTATGTAATGTAAAAAACATCTTCCAAAGAAAATAGTCCCGCTATCGGTTCCTTTCTTTGGTTTGTCATGCCGACCATGATCATGAAACCTCACATCCGATCAATGCGGGAGAAAAATATTGAGGATTTAGTTTGGAGAAAGTTCCCGGTCTATGTGGTCTTTAGTGAACCTAAATTTTCAGTTCCTTCATTGCTGACCAATTATATCCTTTAAGATCGCTAGCTTTCGGCTTCACCTAGTCTGAGGTACTAACTCAGATGACCCGGTAGTAACAATCATAGAGGTGCTCCCTTTACCGCCTAGCCGAACAATCAGGAACATAGGGGTAAGCACAGGAGCTAGGCAACCCAGTTTGGCCAAAATCTTAAGTCAAATTGATGCATATTTATGGCTTTATAACAATAATTACGGAAGGCAACGCTTGTATACTGAATACAAACATTGATGATATATGTTTACTTCAACTCCGTTGCGACTGTTTATCAGTTGAAAGTGGCCCATCATCGGCTTCTACCCCTTTGTAGATACTACGCATGGTGTTTCCGCAGTAACAAGACAACCCTTAGCCGATGTCTCGGTGCCCGAAGGCGGTTGTGTTAGCAGAAACAAGGCAATCAGATTGCGAGCTTCATAACTTTCACTTAGTCATAGGAGCTTTAATCTCGGGAAGCTAGCTACGAGCCCCGGGTTAGTGTTCGGCACTGACCGAAATCTAGCCATTAACACTTCGGCCAATGTTATGAAAGGCCCATCATTTAACACGGGGTAATCGGTATCGATCTATAGTTTGACACCATCATCGGATCGCTGACCAGTTTACGCCCATTGTGATAGTCAGTTTTCGGCTTTCTCCACTGAGGTACTTAACCATTTGAGATGGAAGCACAATCACAGTGGTTCTCCCTTTGCACACCTAGCTGAACAAAGCGAAATGTAGGAGGCAAGCACAGGAGCCGGGAAACCCAATTATTTACCGAATACACAATTCAAAACCGATGCATATATAGCAATATCCGAGAGTGTTTTTGCCGAATCTCTAAAGGTGTTCGGCATTGCACTGCGAAACTTATGCTGGAAACACACAAATAGTTTGAAAGTCCCATAGGCTTGGAAAACCAAAAACTTCTGTAAAAACTTTACGCCCGAACTAAATCAACTCAATTGGTGCCAATCCGAAAATTGGTCTTATTTTTGTGCTTCTGTCGTGCATTAATATGACACATCTGATCTCAAGACTTCAAGCGGGTCAGCCTATGGCTGCAACCTCCTATCGCGAAGGAGGAGTACATCTTGTTAGGCCATTTTAGTGAACTAAACTCGAGCGGCATTAGAGAGAAAACAGGCTATCCGGCTATTGACCAAACACTCGAGTCACGAAAGGAGTGGTAGAAAAGTACATTGCAATGACTAGGAAGAAAACAATTATTATAGAACGGGTTGTACAAATTTAAGAGCCCCAGTTAACTTGGGTAAAGGAAGTGTTTTTAACAAATAATGTTGTTAACAAACTAAGTTTGTTGTTTAACATAGATATAAAGTTTGGTCGAACCGAACGAGAATTAAAAAAACTGAGCATGGAAGCGACTTAGCTGGTTAATGAGCTTGGTGTCGATGCGCAACCCGAGCTTACGGCGGGACGAGCTCCCAGTCCCCCAAGCCGGTCTAGAGGTGGCGGAGCAAAGAGCTCGGCATGACGAAGTGGTGACATAGCACGACCAATGTGGCGAGGTGGAGCCCCCAGTCCGACCGAGGCGACGGAGCAGGCCGGCAGTATGACGCTGAAGTCCCCGGCGTGGTTTAATGAAGTGGTGACGAAGCCACCGGTCCAGCCGAGGTGGCGTGGTACGTCGGTACGCCGAGGTGACAGTGTTGCCCAACCCGGATCATTTACCTATGCACAGAAAATGGTGCAAGCCGAAGATAATAGTAATAATAATAAATTAAAAAATTCATTGCATAATTAATAATTTATGCAAAGCGAGTAATAAAAGAAACATGGCCCATGTGCCGAACACTCGATGTGGTAGAGCCAACCAAACACGTCGGTACGGCAATTCAACCAACAAGGTGATCACACGAGCCGATTTATGCCGATTGGGACGACGACGTCGGCTTGCCGAAGTGACCGCGTGACGCAGTCGAAATCGATTACCTACACGTGTAAAATAGTGCAGTCCAAAAAATAATAATATAAATATATAAAAAATCCTCGCATAATTAATTTACGCAAATTAATTTTTAAAGTGATGTGGCCTGGCATCAAAGCCAATGTCGATGCGGGGCGTCGGCGTGGCAAAGCCTGAATTCGCAGGGTGGTCCTACTTCCTGATGTGGCGTTCACCGAATGGCGGACAGGAAAATGACTGAACCATCACCCAACCATTGTTAATGCGGCCAACATTTGACAGTCCTGTGTACAGAGGGTGGAACAAACCAGAGTAATATTACTCGGAAAAAATAAGCCATGCAAGCAAAAAATTAGTAGGAATAATAGCACCTGGTTTATTTGTTGTAGCAATCCAAAGAGACAGACGCGGGCATTCATGGATTTGCATCTAGTAATAGTACTACTGCTAGCGCTTGCTTGATGTTGTGTGCGCGTACTCAGCCGGGACGCGGCGAAGCGAAGCCCCCAGTCCAGCTAACATGACGAAGCTGGTCGGTCGGTGACGCCGAAGTCTCCGGAGTAGGTTGATGAATAGATGGCGAAGCTCCCGGTCCAGCCGAGGTGACGGAGCAGGTCGGTAAGGTGACGTTGCAGCCGCCGTGTCAGCCGAGGTGTTGAAGAGGTTCGGCGTGGCATACATCGGTTTGAAGAAGCTACGGCTCGGCCATGCCGACGCTGGTCATAACTTGTGACGCAGTCAATGCCAGATTGATGAAGTGAACGAGTGGCGATGTCGGCACACCTGACCCGTACGAACCATGGAGCGATGGTGTTGGTGATGATTTAGCCTTCGCGACGCCGAACTCTTGTTCGGCTTGCCGAGCTGATGATCCGATAAGGTTAGGCTCGGCTCAATGAAGCGACAATCTGTCTAGCGCAGGTCGGCGGACGTGGAGCAAGGGTTGGTTTGACACCGGCACGATGGTGAATATTATCTCCAAAAAGGAGCAAAATTTGTGACATGTGTTCGGAAACAAAACTCAATACCCTAGAAAGAGATTCTTCCAAAAAGATTGTCCAATATCCTATTCATGAAAAAAGATGAACTCGGGTCGGATTCGTATTCCCGCAGAAAACAGATCCGAAAAGTAATGCACTCATCGGAAGGTTCCCGGAGTTTGAACGGTCGGATCGAGCTGAAATTTTGAGAGGTGGTGGATATGGAAATTCCGCAGAAGATGAACGATTGGATCTTCTAAATGACCTCTGAGCTAGGCTCTGGAGACCACGCCCTAAACTCGTCCAGATTCCCGTCCAGCCTCGACAGGCCTCCGGTATATCATAGATCGCCGGAGATTCCTCCATCGGAAGGTGACGAAATTTTACAGGGTCGTTGTATACTCAATTCCGCAGAATTGCACCAAAGGGTTCATCAAATCCACTCACAAGGAGATGGTGGTAGCGAAAACAAATCTGATGTACAGAAAAAACTGTGCGACTGCATGAGGGCAATGTTGACGATGAGCCCCCAGGCTCCATGGACGACTTTTCCATGGTCTCGGTTGAGATTCGAGCTAATGATGATGAAAGTATATGTCTAATCTTGATGATCTGATGCGGAGCACGGTCCTCGGTCCAGCCAAGGTGACCAGCCGAGCCAGCGACAAAGATGCTGACATCGACCAGAAAGCTCGGCTCTGATGCGTAGATCGCGCCGGAGACGATCCGAATTCCCATCGCACCGTGGCGACTGCGAGCAGGCTCTCAATGAAAGCACCAATGTCGGTTCTATATCCGGCATATCTCGTAGTAGGGGTCATAAGCTAGGCGTCTTGGAGCAATGGTAACATGGACACTAGATTTTACCCAGGTTCGGGCTCTCTTGAAGAGATAATACCCTGCGCCCTACTTTTGATTGTATTGATATGGGGATAGTACATAGTATAGGTATCTACCACGAGATTGTAGTAATGAATATGAGATGATTGATATGTCTCCAACGTATCTATAATTTTTGATTGCTCCATGCTATATTATCTATTGTTTTGGACATTATTAGGCTTTATAATCCACTTTTATATTATTTTTGGGACTAACCTATTAACCGGAGGCCCAGCCCAGAATTGTTGTTTTTGCCTATTTTAGGGTTTCGAAGAAAAGGAATATTAAACGGAGTCCAAACAGAATGAAACCTTCGGGAACGTGATTTTCTCACCGGACAAGACCCAGGAGACTTTGACCCTACGTCAAGCAATCAATAGGGAGGCCATGAGGTAGGGGGGCGCCTACCCCCCCCCCCCCACAGGCGCGCCCTCCACCCTCGTGGGCCCTTGTTGCTCCACCGACGTACTTGTTCCTCCTATATATACCTACGTACCCCCAAACGATCAGATACGGAGCCAAAAACCTAATTCCACCGTCACAACCTTCTGTATCCACGAGATCCCATCTTGGGGCCTGTTCCGGAGCTCCGCCGGAGGGGGCATCCATCACAAAGAGCTTCCACATCAACACCATACCTCTCCGATGAAGTGTGAGTAGTTTACCTTAGACCTTCGGGTCCATAGTTATTAGCTAGATGGCTTCTTCTCTCTTTTTGGATCTCAATACAATGTTCTCCCCCTCTCTTGTGGAGATCTATTCGATGTAATCTTCTTTTTGCGGTGTGTTTGTTGAGACCGATGAATTGTGGGTTTATGATCAAGATTATCTATGAATAATATTAGAATCTTCTCTGAATTATTTTATGTATGATTGGTTATCTTTGCAAGTCTCTTCGAATTATCAGTTTGGTTTGGCCTACTAGATTGATCTTTCTTGCAATGGGAGAAGTGCTTAGCTTTGGGTTCAATCTTGCGGTCTCCTTTTCCAGTGACAGTTGGGGCGGCAAGGTACGTATTGTACTGTTGCCATCGAGGATAACAAGATGCGGTTTTTATCATATTGCATGAATTTATCCCTCTACATCATGTCATCTTGCTTAAGGCGTTACTCTGTTTTCATGAACTTAATACTCTAGATGCATGTTGGATAGCGGTCGATGAGTGGAGTAATAGTAGTAGATGCAGGCAGGAGTCGGTCTACTTGTCTCGGACGTGATGCCTATATACATGATCATACCTAGATATTCTCATAACTATGCTCAATTCTGTCAATTGCTCAACAGTAATTCGTTCACCCACCGTAAAATACTTATGCTCTTGAGAGAAGCCACTAGTGAAACCTATGGCCCGCGGGTCTATCTTCATCGTATTAATCTTCCAATACTTAGTTATTTCCTTTGCTTTTTACTTTGCTTTTATTTTACTTTGCATCTTTATCACAAAAATACCAAAAATATTATCTTATCATATCTATCAGATCTCACTCTCGTAAGTGACCGTGAAGGGATTGACAACCCCTTATCGCGTTGGTTGCGAGGAGTTATTTGTTTTGTGCAGGTACGAGGGACTTGTGTGCAGCCTCCTACTGGATTGATACCTTGGTTCTCAAAAACTGTGGGAAATACTTACGCTACTTTACGGCATCATCCTTTCCTCTTCAAGGAAATCCAACAGAGTGCTCAAGAGGTAGCAATGATCTATTGACTAGCCTGGCCTCGGTTTATATAATACACCAGGGGCCTAGGGTTTAGAGGAGTCCTTGTCTTGGGTGCCAAGTCGTGTGGAATCCTCCTTGTATGCGGCATGGGCTGCCCGAAGTGGCCCATAAGTGAACCGCCATGGGGGTCCTCAACCCGATCCAGCTGGCCGGGAGACGACGTGGTGAGTCCCCCTAGTCCAGGACACCGTCACCCGAGCCGCTATTTAATACGGGCGGCCTTACTGTCGACCGCTACCTCTCAGTACCGCTAGTTGTCGTCGTCCCGCGCCCCACCCGTCGATCGCGTGACAACATAATGTTTGATTTACAAGTGAAGAACATTCTGTGCTGCCTTGAAGCTTCAACAACGGTGCCCTGGAGGACGATGACGACGACATGGCATGCCGCCTCCACCGCCACCGGAAATAGTTTTTTGGGGGTTTAATAGTGTATCTCGATCATATGAATATAAATTCACAGTGTGACTGAATGAAAGATATGATTTGAACGAACTTGCGTTTTTCTCTCTTAATGTACACACTTAGAAAATGATTTTCTTTTGAAAAAATGGCAATGGTTTTTAAATATAAAACACTCATCACAAACATTTTAGTTAGAACACCCGTATGCAAACCGACAGCTTCCCCAGGAAGCCAAGGGAAAATGTGTTGAGCAGGATTTGTGCATCCCTTCAACGCAAATGGTTGTTTTGGATGACCCGTGCGCAACCACGTACAAAACATTTGGTAAGATTTGCATCTGTCATATTGGGTATTGATAACCCACAAGTATAGGGGATTGCAATAGTTTTCGAGGATAGAGTATTCAACCCAAATTTATTGATTCGACACAAGGGGAGCCAAAGAATATTCTCCAGTATTAACAGTTGAGTTGTCAATTCAACCGCACCTGAAAGACTTAATATCCGCAGCAAGGTATTTAGTAGCAAAGTAATATGGAAGTAACAGTAACGGTGGCAAAAGTAACAGTAGTAGTTTTTGTAGTAATTGAAACAGCGGCAACGGAAAAGTAACTAAGCAAAGATCAATATGTGAAAGCTCGTAGGCACTGGATCAGTTATGGATAATTATGTCGGATGTGATTCCTCATGCAAGAGTTATAACATAGGTGACACAGAACTAGCTCCAATTCATCAATGTAATGTAGGCATGTATTCCGAATACAGTCATACGTGCTTACGGAAAGAACTTGCATGACACCTTTTGTCCTACCCTCCCGTGGCAGCAGGGTCCTTTTGGAAACTAAGGGATATTAAGGCCTCCTTTTAATAGAGTACCGGACCAAAGCATTACCACTTAGTGAATACATCAACTCCTCAAACTACAGTCATTACCGCGAGTGGTCCCGATTATTGTCACTTCGGGGTTACTGGATCATAACACATAGTAGGTGACTATTGACTTGCTAAATAGGATCAAGAACTCACATATATTCATGAAAACATAATAGATTCAGATCTGAAATCATGGCACTCGGGCCCTAGTGACAAGCATTAAGCATAGAAAAGTCATAGCAACATCAATCCTAGAACATAATGGATACTAGGGATCAAACCCTAACAAAACTAACTCGATTACATGATAAATTTCATCCAACCCATCACCGTCTAGCAAGCCTACGATGGAATTACTCACGCATGGCGGTGAGCATCATGAAATTGGTGATGGAGGAAGGTTGATGATGACGATGGCGCTGGATTCCCCTCTCTGGAGCCCCGAACGGACTCTAGATCAGCCCTCCCGAGAGAGATTAGGGCTTGGCGGCGGCTCCATATCGTTAAATGCGATGAATCCTTCTCTCTGATTTTTTTCTCCCGAACGTGAATATATATAGTTGGAATTGACGTAGGTGGAGCCTCAGGGGGGCCCACGAGGCAGGGGGCGCGCCCTGCACCCTCGTGGATAGGGTGTGGGACCCCTGGTGTTGATTCTTTCCCCAGTATTTTTTATTAATTCCAAAACGTGTCTCCGTTGATTTTCAGGTCATTCTGAGAACTTTTATTTCTGCACAAAAATAGCATCATGGCAATTCTGCTGAAAACAGCGTCAGTCCGGGTTAGTTTCATTCAAATCATGCAAGTTAGAGTCCAAAACAAGGTCAAAAGTGTTTGGAAAAATAGATACGATGGAAATGTATCAACTCCCCCAAGCTTAAACCTTTGCTTGTCCTCAAGCAATTCAGTTGACAAACTGAAAGTGATAAAGAAAAACTTTTACAAACTATGTTTGATCTTGTTGCTGCAAATATGTAAAGCCAGCGTTCAAGTTTTCAGCAAAGATTATGAACTAACCATATTCACAATTACATTTAGGTCTCATATTTACTCATATCAATGGCATAATCAACTAGCGAGCAATAATAATAAATCTCGGATGACAACACTTTCTCAAAACAATCATAATATGATATAACAAGATGGTATCTCGCTAGCCCTTTCTGAGACCGCAAAACATAAATGCAGAGCACCCCTGAAGATCAAGGACTGATTGGAAATTGTAATTCATGGTCGAAGAGATCCAGTCATAGTCATACTCAATGTAAATTAATAGTAATGCATGCAAATGATAGCGGTGCTCTCCAACTGGTGCTTTTTAATAAGAGGATGACGAGTCAACATAAAAGTAAATAGATAGGCCCTTCATAGAGGGAGGCAGGGATTTGTAGAGGTGCCAGAGATCGAGTCTTGAAACAAAGATAAATAATATTTTGAATGGCATACTTTCATTGTCAACATAACTGTGGCACCCCGGCTCAGAGAAACTAGAATGCCCCGTATTCCAGCCCAGAGATCGAGATGAAGTCTTCTGGAATACGGCACTGCTTAACATAGAACAAATCAGCTCTTATTACAAAAGATAAATACACGGGTCTGATGTTACAAAGGATCACATCAGCATGTCGACACTATGCCTGCGGTACTACACTTGCTCTATGCTAGCAGCGGAACAACTCGTAGCAGCAAAATACTTCTAGCAGTGGAACACCGATGAAGGTGGTGAACTCCACTCCGCAGGGACTCTGGCTAGGACACGATCTAGCTCGCACGCACGAGAACCTCAACAAGTAATCAAGCAATCATGGCATCACCTGCAATCTGGCATGACACGCCAGGTTAGTACATTGAATGTACTTGCAAGCTCACAACAACCAAAAGCATCAAGGCAAAACAACAACATAGCATTAGCAAATTAAATAATCAACAACTACCATGATACGAAAGCAACTACTAAGCATGATATGAAACTACTACAAGACTGATAAACCAACATCTTAATCTCAATGAACCATCTCACGCTTGGCTATCCGGCCAACTAATATACCATCTCGATCACCTCGTGATCACAACACAAATTGAATGATCATCCTCGAGATCATCCCAACATCATTATCTGCATTCTGCCAAACTATTACTGCTCACAACATATCAACATATAAATCATCTAAAGTCATTCCGTCATGTGAGTGTTGATCAAACGGTGTGACCTAGTACGAACTTGTGCCCATGACCGAGGACGCGGCTATCAATAGATTGAACACACACTCTGTAGAGGTAGCACACTTTACCCACACCACGGAACCCATGGCCTCGCACTCCCATTCGGGTGGACCAACAGCGTTCCGACAAAACCGACCTACTGCCATGACACTCTCCTGGCAACTCTGACCAACTCCCCTTTTGGGTTCAGTCCTGGGTGGCCACGTGCCTACCAAAGGCACCAATGGCCACCATCATGGAAAAACAAAAATGGTCCCAAACGGGGACATGAGCTCAAAAACAAACCTGGGCACACAAGGCTTATGTCCGCCTACTTGATCAGGGTAGCGCACACCCATAACCTTCCCTTGTTGGAGGCACCGGGAGAGGCATGACAATAGACCCAGCTAGGACCTCCCAACTTAATGATGGAATTTATCCCGAACATATAATAGTGATAACTGATACTCCGCTATCATCTACCAACCTGTAATCCAAGTTATAGCAATATCCAACAAATAATCCAATGCATACTATCGACATAACAAACTACTCCGAGGATAGCACTACTATCATAATGAATCCAAGAACGATATTACTACTACCCAAATATCAAGAACAAGCTATCCAACTAAGATCCACATGCAAGCATCATGTAGTAAAACATACTCCAAACATAACATGAATTAGCATCATGATGAAAATAACACTAGCCACTAATAATCTAATGGCAACGTAATATCCAAAGTAATACTCCATAGCATAATACCATCATGAAAATAATAATAATAGCCACTAAGAATCCAAAGGCAACATGTCATCCACAAAACCTTCAAAAATATAAGTCCTAGAACTCCAAGCAATATCATGGCAATAGCAAGATCAAAACAATACTCCGAGAAATGCCATGAACAAGTCACAAGTAGCTAAAACAATATTTTAAACCAATTCAAATAATTTAAACGATGTCACTGCATTGCAATCATGCAAATGGAGGGTGTGGCTATCCTGGGGGTAGAAGGATTCATCGGGAAGAAGTGCGAGAAGCTCGTGGAAAGAATCACCGGAAAACGTTCTATCTCGGAGGGGGCAGATTTAGTGCAAGGGCTTAATGGTCATTTTCAGAATGCCAAACCACAGTAAAAATGATACCAACAGAACGGCCTCGACGATACGAAGATGTGGGCTTTGGAATCACCTCAATCAGAGTTGTGGTTGAAAAGATACGGCCGATTGAATGACAGGGACTAATCTGTAAAATAAACATTCACAGACAGGCCCCTGGCGGTTAAAACAGAAAGCGCACTAAGGAAAAATACGTTTTCAGAGAAACAAAAGTGTATTACTGACCGAAAGGAAACAAAATACGTTTTCAGAAAGCGCAAACGTATTACTCTCTGATGGCACGGCGAAGTATGCTTTCATTACATGAAAATGTACTCACCGCAGGGCGTCTCCACTTACGCCAGGTCAGCCGTCCAGGTCAACCCCTGGGTGGCTGACATGCGGGGCCCGCCTACACGCCTTCGTCCTCCTTCTCGCGCGCGCCTGCAAGGAGGAAGGACGTCGTCGACCGGCGATTCCCGATGCCACAGTGGCTTTCCGGCGACGCTCCGCCTATGGATGGACTCAGGAGGAAGAGGCGCATCCAACCGTACCACTTACGGCCATCGAGCTGGACCGAGGCGACGATGACTTCGACGCCGGCGGACGGTGGTCTTCGGCCGGAGTTGGGCACAGTGCTCCAGTGACGTAGGTGTGGGGAGAGCTCCGAGGAGAGGTCTAGGATGGTGGTGAGGGCCTCTGGTGGAGAAAAGAGAGGGAGAGGAAGCTCGGCCCGAGCCAATTTAGACGGCGGGGACCGACGGCCATGGCGTCCATAGGAGGCTAGGAGAGCGGTTCGAGCTTGTTTGAGTGGCTAGGGAGGGGTCTAGGAGTGAGGCAAGGGCGATGGGATGCTCGGGAGGCCGCGGGGAGGGGCTTAAATAGGCGGGCGAGGGAGGCCGTGGCCGAGTGCCGCCGCTCGAGCTCGGCCAAAGCTCTGGCTAGCTCAGCGAGCATAGGCGGGCACGGGAAGACGACGAAGCATTGATGCAGGGGTCACGGAGAAGAAACCAGCGCTGGGGAGTAGAGGAAATGGACGGGAGGAGGACCGGGTCAAGCGGGGCATAGTTCACCGGTGGGAGTGCAACGTCTAGCTTCGGCGAGGAGGCTTCGGGAGGGTGAAGGGGTCCTGGGAGACATGAGAGGCACGGGGAGACAGGTCGGCACCAGCGGACACGCGAACTCCGTCGAGACAGAGCTGGTTGGCGCGTTCCGACGCGCAGAGCGCGGCCAACGCTGCCAAAGCGCATGAAACGCCATGCCAAGGGGACAATCACCATGGTCACTGACACGAAGAGGACAAGGGAGGCTGCGAGGAGTTGTCAAGTGACTAGTCCCTGGATAATAGAGGCTGACGGAGTTGATGGATCGACAAAAGGAGCCAAGGAGAGAAGTGTGGCATCGCTGCAAGTTTGCTACATCAAACTTGTACGTGCACTGCTGATCAACAGGAACTAGATTGGGTCAAATGGTGTTCTCTGGGATGATTAGGATAAGAAGGACTATGATCCTCGAGGTTTTGAGGATAAATGGACCAATATAAATCATAGTTGCTTCACAACTGCATATTTGGTCCGGAATCAAGATGTGGATGATGCACTCAAATGGTGTGGCCACTTGAGCTGAAATTTGGCAAGGCATTATGATTTGGACATATATAGATGCTATAAAAATTTCGTACTAATTCGATTCACCAAAATGATACTTCCTTCACAGCTATTCTCTCTGTCCAGAAACTTGCAAAAATTCTAGAGAAATATTGGCTTGGTGAATTTATCCTAAATTTGGTGGAGAGATGTTGTAAGGGTAGGAGCACAATCTAGTAATTTATCAGAATTAATGAAGCAATAAAAATTATACTTGCTTCACAACCTGAAAATATTAACAGAATCAAAGATTTGATGCTGTGCTCACATAGATGATAGGATGGATCTGAAATTTGGAGAAGTGTGCTAACATGAGCACATGAAGAATTGTGCAAAATTTCAACTTATTTGGAAACTCCTAGCTAGTACTTCCTTCACAATGGCTTCTGTTTGACAAAAACTTTGGAAACTTGTTGAGGAAGATTGGCTAGAAAAATAAAGTTGAATTTTGACATGAGGCAATTATTTGGATGAAATAGCTTTCCCAAAAAGTTTGGGAGCAATCAGGAAAGGATAGGTGGCAGTTCCTTCACAGAAAGCCACATTGGACAGAAATGAAGAATAATTTTTGGGGGATTATTCTTGGGCTAGGATAGGAAAGTTTGGGCATATTTGATCAACATATTACACAAAGAAATTATGAGAATTATTTGGGAATTTTGGGATTGACAGAAATATAGGTTGCTTCACAACCTAGAGCAAACAGGGTTATTCCTTTAATAGAAAAAGGAATGTTCCCTAGAAAAAGGATTTTAGGGTTTAAGCTAGAATGGGAATGGAATGATCTTGAGAAAGTTTTGATGATGAAGAGTCACTGGGGATTGGAAATGATGATGATCTCCCAGGTCGCAAGGCCACAGAACCACTCCAAAAAGAAAAACAGATCAAAAACCAACTAAATCAAAGGAAAAAGAAAAGGGCCAAAAACCAAATTGTTACAATAACAACCAAGATATCTCGATATCTTCCGTGCTACACACATTATAGGCGGTTCCCAAAAAGAATCGTAAAGTTTTATACTCCCTCACCACCAAGAAACATCAATCCATGGCTTGTCCGAAACAACGGGTGCCTCCAACTAACAACAATCCTGGGGGAGTTTTGTTTGCAGTTGTTTTGATTTGAGCATGGGACTGGGAATCTCGGTTACCAGCCATTTTCTCATGAATGATGAGCGGAGTCCACTCCTCTTGAGAATAACACACCTAGCATGGAAGATATAGACAGCCCTAGTTGATACATGAGCTATTCGAGCATACAAAACAGAATTTCATTTGAAGGTTTAGAGTTTGGCACCTACAAATTTACTTGGAGCGGCAGGTAGATACCGCATATAGGAAGATATGATGGACTCATATGGAATAAATTTGGGGTTTATGGAAGTGCATGCACAAGCAGTATTCCCGCTTAGTACCAGTGAAGGCTACAAAAATACTAGGAAGCGACCAACTAGAGAGCGACAACACTCATGAACATGCATTAAAATTAATTAACACCGAGTGCAAGCATGAGTAGGATATAATTCACCATGAACATAAATATCATGGATGCTATGTTGATTTTGTTTCAACTACATGCGTGAACATGTGCCAAGTCGAGCCACTCGAATCATCAAAGGAAGATACCACCCTATCATACCACATCACAACTTTTTTAATAGTATGTTGGCACATAAGGTAAACCATTATAAACTCCTAGCTAATTAAGCATGGCATGAGCAACTATAATCTCTAATTGTCATTGCAAACATGTTTCATTCGTAATTGGCTGAATCAGGAATGATGAACTAATCATATTTACAAAAACAAGATAGGTCGAGTTCATACCAGCTTCTCTTATGTTAATCGGTCCATCATATGTCGTCATTATTGCCTTTCACTTGCACAACCGAATGGCGTGGATAATAATTAATAGTGCACGTGCATTGGACTAAGCCGGAATCTGCAAGCATTTAATACAAGGAAGAAGACAAGGTAATATAGGCTCTTGGTTAGATCAACAATAATGCATATGAGAGCCACTCAACATTTTCATCATGGTCTTCTCCTCTCGACTCCCAAAGAAAAGAAATAAAACTATTTACATGGGAAAGCTCCCAACAAGCAAAAGAAGAACGAGAAATCTTTTTGGGTTTTCTTTTAATTACTACTACTACAAGCATGGAATGTAAAATAGCTAAAAGCTACAACTATTTTTTTTGGTTTTTCTTAAGGTTTTTCAAACACACTAGAAGAAGGCTTAGAACAGAAAATAAACTAGCATGGATAGTGCAATCAAAAAGTATGAGCACCGACAACTGGAATGAGTGTGTGAACATGAATGTAATATCGGTGAGAAATACGTACTCCCCCAAGCTTAGGCTTTTGGCCTAAGTTGGTCTATGTCCACTACTGGCCTGGTGGATATCCAAAGTTGTAGCTCGGGTCGTACTGAGATGCAGCAGCTACTGCCTGACGAGCTGCAGCTTGGAGGCAAGCTGCCTCCGTCCTCCACTCATATTCGTTTGCTTCTTCCCTGGTTATAACATGTCTCCTTTTTGCCTGAAAGTCAAAGAAAGTAGGAGTAGGGAGGGGAAAATGGACAGTGCGCCGTCTGCCAAAGATTAGTCGGTACTGGAGGAATTGTTCGTTCCTCTCAAGAAACTGATGGCGAACCATAGCATCATAATCTACATAAGCAGGAGGAAACTCCATATCATTTCCATGTACGGGTATATTAAGATAATTAGCTACACGAGTTGCATAAATTCCACCAAACAAATCTCCACGTATACCGTTAAGATGCAACCTTCGTGCAACAATGGCCCCTAAGTTATATTGTTTATCACTTAATACCGCACTCTTGAAGACGCTAAGATCTGGAACGCACATGTGACAAGCCTCATCTTTACCGTTAATGCATCTACCAATGAAGAGAGCAAAATAATGTATCGAAAGGAAATGAATGCTCCCTATGATAGCTTGTGTGATTTCCCTAGATTCCCCCATAGTGATACTAGCAAGAAAGTCTTTATATTCAGATTTGCAAGGTTCACTAACATTGCCCCAGTGCGGGAGTTTACAAGTAGTGTTAAAATCTTCTAGGTCCATGGTATATGATTTATCATAAAGATCAAATAAAATAGTGTGGGAATTGTGCGAGGATGTAAATTTAAACCTTCTCACAAAGGAATCAGTTAAATAGTAGTATTGTGGGAACTTATCTGACACAAAGCCCTCAAGACCAGCTTTATGCACATACGCGTCAAATTCATACTTGATGCCTGCTTGGACCATAAACTCCTCTAACGGCCATTCACAAGGCCGCACTTGAGCTTCCCTTGGTGGTTCATCGTCCGGTTCACGTATCGCGAGCCTTGGTCCTTGCTTCCTTGAGGAACCACCTTCGTACATTTTCCTAAACATTTTCTTCCTCTGAAAAATTTCTGAAATTTTTAGTGACTCAAAATAAAAGTGACCAAACTCAACAAGATTGATAGCAACTACTCCTACAAGTGCCTAGAGGCCATATCATGCATTAGAACTACTTGGGACCATATAAATTTGACATGTAAGCTTAAGAACAGGGTCACCTTAGCAGCAAAAATTTGCAATAAATAAAGCACTAGAACAAAAACTAATTGGACCATTGGAGGAGTCACATACCGAAGAACAATCCCCCAAAGCAGTTTTGTGAAAGGAGCTTTGAGCAAGGAGATCGAAAATGGCAACAAGACGAGTGAGAACATGGGTTTGAGCTATGGGAGGATTTTTCTAGAGGAAGACGAAGTGTGTGGGTGCTGGAATAAGTGGAGAGGGTCCACGTGGGGTCCACGAGGTAGGGGGCGGGCCCCAGGGGGGTGGGCGCACCCTAGACCGTCGTGGCCAAGTGGTGTGGCCCCCTGGTGTGTTCTCAGTGCCAGTAATTCTAAAATATTCTACAAAAAATCATATATCATTTTCAGGACGTTTGGAGAACTTTTATTTTTTGGGGTATTTTTATTGCAAGGATAATTCCGAAAACAGACAGAAAATACTATTTTTGCTTTATTTAATCTAAATAACAGAAAGTAAAAGGAGGGTACAGAGAGTTGTGCTTTCTAACTTCATCCATCTCATGCTTATCAAAAGGAATCCACTAACAAGGTTGATCAAGTCTTGTTAACAAACTCTTTCCGAATAACATGAAACCGGAGAATTTTCGAATAACACTAGGTTACCTCAACGGGGATATGCATGTCCCTAACAATAAGAATATCATATTTCTTCTTGACAGTAGGGAGAGGAAATTCAAAACCTCCAATAGTAATTGTTGAAAATTTTCCAATAGAATTGATACTGTTGACTTGAGGCTATTTCCTCGGAATGTGTACCATATGCTCATTACCATTAACATCAAAAGTGACATTGCCTTTGTTGCAATCAATAACAGCCCCTGTAGTATTCAAAAAGGGTCTTCCAAGGATAATCGACATACTATCATCCTCAGGAATATCAAGAATAACAAAGTCCGTTAAAATAGTAACATTTGCAACTACAACAGGCACATCCTCAAATGATACCGACAGGTATAGCAGTTGATTTCTTGGCCATTTGCAAAGATAATTCAGTAGGTGTCAACTTATTCAAATCAAGTCTATGATATAAAGAAAGAGGCATAACACTAACACCGGCTCCAAGATCACATAAAGCAGTTTTAACATAGTTTCTTTTAATGGAGCATGGTATAGTTGGTGCTCCGGGATCTCCTAGTTTCTTAGGTATTCCACCTTTAAAAGTATAATTGGCAAGCATGGTGGAGATTTTAGCTTCTGGTATCTTTCTTTTATTTGTAACAATATCTTTCATATACTTAGCATAAGGATTCATTTTAAGCATATCATTCAAACGCATATGCAAAAAGATAGGTCTAATCATTTCAGCAAAGCCTTGAAAATCCTCATCATCCTTTTCCTTGGATGGTTTAGGAGGAAAAGGCATGGGTTTCTGAACCCATGGTTCTCTTCCTAGCAACGAAGTCTCTCTTATCATAACGTTGATTCTTTGATTGTGGGTTATCAAGATCAATAGCAGGTTCAATCTCTACATCATTGTTCTTGCTAGGTTGAGCATCAACATGAACATCATCATTAATATTATCACTAGGTTCATGTTCATTACCAGATTGTGTTTCAGCATCAGAAATAGAAATATCATTGGGATTCTCAGGTGTGTCAACAACAGGTTCACTAGAAGCATGCAAAGTCCTATCATTTTTCTTTTTCTTCTTCTTAGAAGGACTAGGTGTATCAACATTAGTTCTCTGAGAATCAAGTGCAAAGCTAAATGGAAGTTCCTTACCTCCCCTCGTAGTTGAGGAAAAAATCTTGGTTCTTTCATCTTTCAAGTTCCTCATAGTGATCAACATATATAAATCCCAAGTGACTCAAAGAATAGAGCTATGCTCCCCGGCAACGGCGCCGGAAAATAGTCTTGATAACCCACAAGTATAGGGGATCGCAACAGTTTTCGAGGGTAGAGTATTCAACCCAAATTTATTTATTCGACACAAGGGGAGCCAAACAATATTCTCAAGTATTAACAGTTGAGTTGTCAATTGGACCGCACCTGAACGACTTAATATCTGCAGCAAGGTATTTAGTAGCAAAGTAATATGGAAGTAATGTTAACGGTGGCAAAAGTTACAGTAGTAGTTTTTTTAGTAATCGTAACATCGGCAACGGAAAAGTAACTAAGCAAAGATCAATATGTGAAAATCTCGTAGGCACTGGATCAGTGATGGATAATTACGTCGGATGCGATTCCTCATGCAAGAGTTATAACATAGGGTGACATAGAACTAGCTCCAGTTCATCAATGTAATGTAGGCATGTATTCCGAATATAGGCATACGTGCTTATGGAAAAGAACTTGCCTGGCATCTTTTGTCCTACCCTCCCATGGCAGCGGGGTCCTATTGGAAACTAAGGGATATTAAGGCCTCCTTTTAATAGAGTACTGGACCAAAGCATTAACACTCAGTGAATACATGAACTCCTCAAACTACGGTCATCACCGGAAGTGGTCCCGATTATTGTCACTTCGGGGTTACCGGATCATAACACATAGTAGGTGACGACTTGCAAAATAGGATCAAGAACTCACATATATTCATGAAAACATAATAGGTTCAAATCTGAAGTCATGGCACTCGGGCCCTAGTGACAAGCATTAAGCATAGCAAAGTCATAGCAACATCAATCTTAGAACATAATGGATACTAGGGATCAAACCCTAACAAAACTAACTCAATTACATGATAAATCTCGTCCAACCCATCGTCGTCCAGCAAGCCTACGATGGAATTACTCACGCACGGCGGTGAGCATCATGAAATTGGTGATGGAGGCAGGTTGATGATAACGATGGCGATGGATTCCCCTCTCTGGAGCCCTGAACGGACTCCAGATCAGCCCTCCCGAGAGAGATTAGGGCTTGGTGGCGGCTCTGTATCGTAAAACGCGATGAATCCTTCTCTCTGATTTTTTTCTCGTCGAACATGAATATATAGAGTTGGAGTTGACGTCGGTGGAGCCTCAGGGGGGCACGAGGCAGGGGAGCACGCCCCAGGGGGGCTCTCCCTGCACCCTCGTGGACAGGGTGTGGGCCCCTGGTGTTGTTTCTTTCGCCGGTATTTTTTATTAATTCCAAAACGTGTCTCCATTGATTTTCATATCATTCCGAGAACTTTTATTTCTGCACAAAAATAACACCATGGCAATTCTATTGAAAACAGTGTTAGTCCAGGTTAGTTCCATTCAAATCATGCAAGTTAGAGAACAAAACAAGGTCAAAAGTGTTTGGAAAAGTAGATACGATGGAGACGTATTAGGTATGTTGCCATTTGTCAAACTGGAAAGATTCACATTTGTTGTTCTAGTAACATTGCCTTTTGTCAACCTCGTAACACTGCGATTTGTCAAAATATGCAGCTAAAAATCACTAGCACTATCTAATTTTTGCAACTAAAATTCAGTAATTAATCATAGATTTCATTCATAGATTAAGCGGTCCTTCTTTATACAAACAATTCAACTCGACAGCGGAACCGACCAAACTTTTTCCCAATTGTTGCCAACCATGTACTGAAATAGCTAGTTCAACAATATATATACTAGTTAATTTTAAGTACGTTGTACTGTTCCACCACATCTATAGTCAGATGAACTAAACAAAATAGCCCCTAAATACTACTACTACGGAGGATCTATGTACTACTTCCGGCAGCCTCTTCTCTGCCGAGTGCGCTCTGTAACAGGCCGAGGAGGAGGAGCCTACCGATGAGCTGGACAACTGCAATACGGTGTCTGCCGTTAATGCACCTTCAGCGATGCTCACCTCAAACGCCCTCTACCGCTCCAGACGACCCCTCTCGAAGCGGTGGTTCTCCAAATAGATCTCCTGATTCCTCGCCTCTGAGGTGGCATCTTCCGCGGCCATGATGGCGGTAAGAGCAACTTTGCGCCGACGCACTTGCGGCCCAAATTTGCGCCCCAAATTTGCGCCCCAAATGCATCGACACGGACGCGGAACGAACACCACCCGCGCCTTCTCGGTGTCCGCCGCATGCCCACCTGGCGACTGTCCAACTACCCGCTGCCCATGCCGTCAGCTTAATTTATGACCACGGGCCCACGCGTCAGCGACGGTGATCGTCCTTTTTTAAGCCGACCGTGCGGCGGGGCCGTCGTCATCCAAACCCGCCGTCCACATCTAGCAAGCTCGGCTCCCCCGTCGCTGGAAAACCCAAGCCACCACCACCACAGTGAGATGGGGCTCTTCTCCGGCACCGGCAGCAGCAAGGCCAAGGGCAAGGCCCCCGCCATCCCTTTCCCCTCAGAGTTCCTCCCGCCTCCGCCGCTGCCGGCTCGCCAATAGAGGCAACAGGTGAACATGCTAGTGCACCAGGCGGAGTGGCACTGGCAGCATCGCATGCCTCTGCCGTACACCTACGTCACCCTGCTGCACGACTAGCATCTGGATCCAGAGAGGATCCCAGTGCCAGCGGCGCCGCGGTCGGCTAGGGCGCACACGGAGGAGGTGCGGCGCTGGCAGGCACTGCTGACGCCGGAGCAGCGCCGCGATGCCACCTACGCATCCGACTCGCCGAACTGGAACAGGTGGTTCACTTTTGAGCACGAGGAGGCGAGGTGTCACGGCGTGCGCGAGGTCGACCGCAGCCTGCCGCTGCCCCTGCTCGTCATCCACGAGGAGGACCAGGCAGCAGAGGACGCCTACCAGGCAGTCCTTGCGGCGGTCTAGCGCGAGAGCGAGGTGGACAAGCGCCGCAGGGTGGACGCGAAATTTTGGAATACCCTTAGTTATATGTTTCATTTCTTCATACCCCAAAAGAAGACTAAGCTCTTTATGATGCTCAAGGGTAATCAAGTTATCACAATTTCTGGACATGATTTGATCATGAAAGAATTTGCATTGGAGATTTAAATGATCACCTTCATTGCAAAGTTCACAAGGATGGCAAAAAAATTAAATCTTTCAGCACAATCATCTAACCTATCTTGCAACTTTTTCGTTTCTAAATATTTATGCTTCTGGCAAAATCTATCTTCCCTTTTTGGTGTGCAAACGCACTCCCAATTCACTCCGTAAAAATTTACATGCTTATAAGAAACATTTTTCTCATGACTATTGCAATAATCATTAGCATTTTGGATATTCAAAGAATTCATACTAACAACATTGCAATCATGCTCATCATTCAAATATTTTGTGCCAAACATTTTATTGACTTCTTCGTCTAACAATTGAGCACAATTTTCCGATCCATCATTTTCAAGAAAGATACTATAAAGATGATCAGTAATATGATGCAACCTCAATTCCATTTTTATAAACCAAACTAGGGATAAAACATTAAACTAAAAGATTCAATTGCAAGATCTAAAGATATACCTTCAAGCACTCACCTTCCCAGCAACGGCACCAGAAAAGAGCTTGATGTCTACTACGCAACTTTATTCTTGTAGACACATGTTGGGCCTCCAAGCGCAGAGTATTGTAGGACAGTAGAAATTTTCCCTCAAGTGGATGACCTAAGGTTTATCAATCCATGGGAGGCATAGGATGAAGATGGTCTCTCTCAAACATCCCTGCAACCAAATAATAAAAAGTCTCTTGTGTCCCCAACACACCAAATACAATGGTAATTTGTATAGGTGCACTTGTTCAGTGAAGAGATGGTGATACAAGTGTAATATGGATAGTAGATATTGATTTTTATAATAGGAACAATAAAAAACAGCAAGGTAGCAATTGATAAAACGGAGAAGGAACGGTATTGCAATGTTTGAAAATGAGGCCTAAGGTCCGTACTTTCGCTAGTGCAATCTCTCAACAGTGCTAATATAATTGGATGATATAACCACCCCTCAAAGTGCGATGAAGAATCACTCCAAAGTTCTTATCTAGCGGAGAACATAAGAAGAAATCTTTTGTAGGGTATGAAACCACCTCGAAGCTATTCTTTCCGATCGGTCTATCCAATAGTTTATACTAAAATAACACCAAATAATTTCAGATTCAAAATACTCAATCCAACACAAGGAACCTCAAAGAGCGCCCCAAGATTTCTATCGGAGAAACAAACACAAGAATGTGCATCAACCCCAATGCGTAGATTACCCCAATGTCACCTCGGGAATCAACAAGTTGAGTGCCAAAACATATATCAAGTGAATCAAAATAATACCCCATTGTCACCACAAGTATTCATTTGCAAGACATATATCAAGTGCTCTCAAATCCATAAAAGTATTCAATCCGATAAAATGAAATCTCAAAGGGAAAACTCAATTCATCACAAGATAGAGAGGGCAAAACACCATATGATCTGACTATATTAACAAAGCCCGCAATACATCAAGATCGTGACATCTTAAGAACACGAGAGAGAGAGAGAGAGAGGGATAGAGAGAGAGATATTAAACACATAGCTACTGGTACAAACCCTCACCCTGAGGGTGGACTACTCCCTCCTCATCGTGGGGGGCGCCGGGATGATGAAGATGGCCACCGGAGATGATTCCCCCCTCCAGCAGGGTGCCAGAACGGGGTCTAGATTGGTTTTCGGTGGCTACATAGGCCTGCGGTGGCGGAACTTTCTGATCTAGGGTTATTTCTAATGCTTTCTCTATTTATAGGATTTTTTGGCATCGGTTTCACATGAAGATGGGTGTTAGTGTCAAAACCGGCGGATCTCGGGTAGGGGGTCCCGAACTGTGCGTCTAAGGCGGATGGTAACGGGAGGCAGGGGACACGATGTTTTACCCAGGTTCGGGCCCTCTCAATGGAGGTAATACCCTACTTCCTGCTTGATTGATCTTGATGATATGAGTATTACAAGAGTTGATCTACCACGAGATCGTAGAGGCTAAACCCTAGAAGCTAGCCTATGGTATGATTGTTCTTGTCCTATGGACTAAACCCTCCGGTTTATATAGACACTGGAGGAGGCTAGGGTTACACAGAGTCGGTTACAAGGAAGAAGATCTACATATCTGTATTGCCAAGCTTGCCTTCCACGCCAAGGAGAGTCCCATCCGGACACGGGACGGAGTCTTCAATCTTGTATCTTCATGGTCCAACAGTCCGGCCAAAGGATATAGTCCGGCTATCTGGAGACCCCCTAATCCAGGACTCCCGCAGTAGCCCCTGAACCAGGCTTCAATGACGATGAGTTCGGCGCGCAGATTTGTCTTCGACATTGCAAGGCGGGTTCTTCCTCCGAATACTCCATAGAAGATTTTGAACACAAGGATAGTGTCCGGCTCTGCAAAACAAGTTCCACATACCACCGTAGAGAGAATAATATTTCCACAAATCTAATCTGCTGACATGTTTAGCAACATGACATCATGCCATGGCCCGGTCATTATTCGAACCGTTTTTCTCAACCAGCACTGCACATATCGCGAGGCGGCTTTCTTGACACGTCTTGTCGAAGCAGAGATCGTGTCCCCTTATCATGGGATTCTCATCAATACGGGTATGGGTAACCCAACCGCTCCATCAATTATGGTGTTCGGGGAATAAGCGATTTTACCAGGTAAGTGGGGAGGCGCATCGCCTCTTCCGCCCTTATAAAGGGACAAAGATTCACCCTTTTTACGCACGCCTTCTTCCTCCTTGCTTATCCATTCTCGTACACTCAAGCTCCAGCGCCCAAGTTCGCGTCTTTCTCCTTAAACCACTCCAAGCATGTCCGGAGCGGGAGGCAAGTGGATGGTCTCCTCCGTCACGGAGGAGAACATCACAAAGCTATGGGAATCCGGATATCTGGCCGCGGACATCGCGCACCGGCTGCCAGATGCGGGGAAAATCATCCCTACGCCCGAACCCCATGAGAGGGTAGTTTTCCTTACCCACTTTGTCCGTGGACTGGGATTTCCCCTTCACCCGTTTGTCCGCAGGCTCATGTTCTACTACGGGCTGGATTTTCATGATCTAGCCCCCAATTTCATCCTCAACATCTCGGTGTTCATCGTCGTGTGTGAGGCCTTCCTCCGCATCAGGCCCCACTTCGGCCTATGGCTGAAGACCTTCAATGTTAAACCGAAGGTGGTAGTCGGCCAGCAAGCAGAGTGCGGAGGCGCCATGGTGGGAAAAATGACTCACGTCACCTGGCTCGAAGGCTCCTATGTGGCGACCATAAAGGGGTGGCAATCGGGGTGGTTCTACATCACCGAGCCGCGCGACACCAACTGGGTGGCGGCCCCCGAATTTCGATCCGGAATCCCCACGCGACTCACTTCCTGGAAAGAGAAGGGCCTATCCTGGGGTTCCCCGGTAGAGCTGACCGGACTCCGGACCTGCATCAAGAACATGATGTGCAAGAAAATCAAGCTCGTCAATGTGGTCCAGGTCATGCCCTTCTACCGGATCCTCCCATGCCAACAACGGGTATTCAATTTGTGGGAGTTTGACTCGGCCAAGCACCAGACGCTGCGAGAGCTCTTCAACACGATGCACAAGGATGTCTGGAAGGTGTTGTTCAAGGGCACCGAGGAACCTCCTCCCCTTACCGAGGACCACGGACTCAGCGCAAAGCGCCATGCCAATCTGGTAAGTTTTTATATCTCACGGGATATTTATTTGCCCCAGTTTAATCATGTGCGGGACCTAAGCGTCCATGCCATTAACAGGACTAGGTAGAGACAGCGGAGCAGATTGATTACCCAGCCCCCCTGCCTGAAGATCCTGCAGATGCTCTCCTAACGGAGATGCTGGTTCTGGTACCTGACGAGGTGCCGGTGAAGAAGGCCAATAAGAAGGCCACGGGGACCCGAAAGGGTCTCTAGCGTAAGGTTATATCAGACTCATCGCCCGATAACTCCGAAGCACACTCCTCCCACAAAAACGAGGAGGAGGAAGAGGAAAGTCCCCCCCCCTAGCCGGGGGAGACAAGAAAAGGAAGGCCGCCCCAATCGGGGAGGCCGAAGGGTCCAAGAAGGGAAGGACCCTCCTTCCGGACTGCTCCACGACGGCCGCCTACAGCGACGACGAGTGGTTACCCTGGGACAAGCCCCTGGCGAAGTCGTAAGTATCCGAATACCATAGTAATTCATGGTATGTTTTATTGCACTCCCTCTCCTTACGCTCAATATGATTATGTAGTCCGTCCTGAGCCCGTCTCGACGTATCTTCGTCGGACGGTTCTTTGGACTCGTCGGATATAAATAGTGATTCACTTCCGACCGCTTCCACCGCTTGCCCTACGGACAACATCGAGGTGTTGTCTCAAAAGGCACCGAGCCGAGGGGAGGTAGTCCTGGGGGCGCCTCGAGGCGACCTTTCAGACCCTGGGTGCAAAGGGAGCAAGACTCCCATGGGCTCCAAGTTCGGCCCCTAGCCGAACACTGCGCTGGAACCTTCGGGGGTTCCGGACTCTGGCAGGCGACCCCCCGTTGAGAGGGGCAAGCCGCCCGTGCTGGTGGCCTCTGTCCATCCAGAGGCACTGGACAACTTGCTGGAAGCGCTTCACGGTGCTTTCCATTGACGAAGAGCACCTCACTATCATGAGTGCGGTGATCGAGAAAGTTAAGTCCACCAAAAACGGACTAACCAAAGCTTGTGCCAGCCTCCTAACAGGCTTTCAGGTAAGCAATCAAAATCTAGGAAAATATTACCGCATAGACAGTAGCCCCTGGTGCTCTGTTTGGCGCTCACGAAGAAAGGCCGAATAGAGGATCAAATAATGACTTAGGAGTCTAATCATAATATGTCTATGTGCATATGCAGGCTTCACTGTTGGCCGCTGCCACACGTACTGCGGAGGTCGCTGCACTAAAGCAGGACCTTGAGCGGTCCGAGGAAGAGCTCGGCCTTACCAAGAGGCAGCTTGAGGAGACCAAAGGTAAGCAATACCTTGTCTATATATTAAAAATAAATTCGGTTGTATAGTAATAGGATCATCATGAATTTGCCAGGGGCCACGACCGAGGTGGCGGCCCTGAAGAGGGTGTTGTCTGAGGCCGAAGACAAAGCGGCCAAGGAGCGCATTGAGCAGGAAAAGAAAGAAGCCCGGGTAGGCGAGGTGCAGCAAGAGCTCGAGGCTCTCGCCAAAAAACACGAGTCCTTGGAGCTTGACTCTAAGACGCGAGAGTCCGAGCTTGCGAAGGCGCTCGAAAGCGCACAGAGCACCAAGGCTGAAGCCCACAAGGCCCTCTAGGAGATTGATGCAGTGAAGAAGATAGCAGCGGGTAAGGCATTCATTATGCAAAGCAAGCATGTGAAGGAAACTTTCCTTTTACTTACCCGAGTTCGGAGCTCTCCAGGAGCGTTCGCATATCTTCCCCGCAGTGTACTGGATGCCGCGGAGTTTTACCGAGCTGAGGAGGGGTGCTCGACGAAAAAGTTGTTCTGGTCTCAGTATACTGGGAGCGAACACCCAATGCCCTTGAGTGACCAGCTGAAGCAACTGGTCGAGCTTCACAAGGCGGCCGAACAGGCCATGAAGGGTCTTATAGTCTAGATGTGGCCTGGCGATCCCCTGCCTAGCAGCTACTTCGGTCTAGTGAGGCATCTTATGGATGCCTGCCCACGGCTTGAAGTCATAAAGCGGTCTGTCTGCATCGAGGGTGCGCGCAGGGCTTTTTCCCGTGCGAAGGTGCACTGGGCGAAGCTGGACACCATAAAGCTGGTGAAGGAGGGGTCGCCGAAGGGCAAGGAGCATCGCTACCCCAAAATGTATTATGACAGTGTCCTGAAGGGTTCCCGCCTTGTGGCGGAGGAATGTGCTAGAGATGTAATTTTTGAATGAACATGCTCATGTGATCCTGTAATGTGAAACGAGTTCATTTGCGCTATGCAACGCTTTTTGAATTTAAAATATTACCTTCTGTGCGGCCGTTTATAAAATCTAAGAGTTGGCTAGTCGTCGGCTTCTGCCCCCATGTAACTAGTACTGGGGTGTTCGGGATAAACCTGAGCACTCTTTATCCCAATTTTGGGTCCTTCGAGGGAGGTGTTCAGCACAACGAACCAGGCAATCGGACTATAAAGCTTTATCACTCTCACTTAGCCATAGAAGTCTACAATTTTAAATTTTGGCGAAGCCCCTAGTATTCGGAAGGCCGAATTTGGGGCGCTATATACGCCTAAGTCGGGCAAGGCCGACTCCTCGTCTGAAGCAGAAAAGTCTTTAAGGACTTGAGACCTCTCGAACAGCGACCAGCTCTTGCCTAATCATGACAGTCAGTTTTCGGCTTTCTCTACTAAGGTGATCGTCCGGAAGAACCCGGACACAATCGTAGTAGTTCTCCTAGCGCTACCTTAGCCGATATAGCGGAACGTAAGGTACCAAAACATGGGAGCCGGGCAAACCCAACTATTGACCCAAGACATGATTCGGAGTTGATGCATATAATGCTATAAGTTCGGGGTGCCGCACTATCGAAAGTGTTCAGACTTCTCATGCCGTATTATGGGGTAAACGAAAGCCCCTGGCATACTGACCGTACCAGAATGTACGGGTGTAAATTGTTGTAAATGAACATATAAGAAAAAAGGGATGGATAATGCAATAATAGACTAATGCTATGCATTGTTATTTAAATAATACGTTGAAGCGTACTGATACAAGTAGTGCAATAAGGAAAATATAGGACTATTTGACATGTCCTATCCAAGGGCAAGCTGCGTATGGGTAGTAAAAAGCGGGTATATCAATTATTATTAGAGACCACCTAGGGGTTCCCTTGTACGTCTTAGCTTCTTGTCTCCTTGGTTGTTCCTTCCTGTAATGTGTCCGGCAATCATACAGCCGGAAAGGGCTTCCAGAGAATAAGGTCCTGAAAGAGAAAAATGATAAAGGTATGCAGCCCCTAGGGCGGTTAAGCTGCATTGCGGGACGTACCCTGATCGTGCCCCCGCCTATGCCCATGGTATTTTCAGTGCGTAATTATGTACGCGTGGCACGGATTTCGTCGCTTGACTGGGACTGGGACGGGGGCCGAATTGCTAGGCGGGCTCTGAACATGCCAGGCGATCCTGTTGTAGGTTACTCCGGACTCGCTTGACGGTGTCCGGGGGCTGTATCGCCGAATTGGCGGTTTGCCTTAAAAGGCTGCTTTGTGCTTCTGCTGCAAGGGCCGCAGTGTGCTCTTCCGTGCGGAGAGAGCGTTTTGTGTTTCCATTGACTGTTATGACCCCCCTAGGTCCTGGCATCTTGAGCTTGAGGTATGCGTAATGCGGTACCGCATTGAATTTTGCAAAAGAGGTTCGCCCGAGCAGTGCGTGATAGCCACTGCAAAACGGGACGATATCAAAGATTAACTCCTCACTTCAGAAGTTGTCCGGAGATCCGAAGACCACTTCCAGTGTGATTGAGCCCGTGCAATGGGCCTCTACACCTGGGATGATGCCCTTAAAGGTGGTTTTGGTGGGTTTGATCCTCGAGGGATCTATACCCATTTTGTGCACTGTGTCCTGATAGAGTAGGTTCAGGCTGCTGCTGCCGTCCATAAGGACTCGAGTGAGGTGAAATCCGTCGATGATGGGGTCTAGGACCAATGCGGCGGATCCACCATGACGGATACTAGTGGGGTGGTCCCTGTGATCGAAGGTGATCGGACAAGAGGACCATGGGTTGAACTTTGGGGCGACAGGCTCCATCGCATAGACGTCCCTTAGTGCACGCTTCCGTTCCCTCTTGGGAATGTGGGTTGCGTATATCATGTTCACTGTCTTCACTTGTGGGGGGAACCTCTTCTGTCCTCCCGTGTTCGGCGGCCGGGGCTCCTCCTCGTCATCACTATGCAGCCCCTTGTCCTTGTTTTCGGCATTCAACTTGCCGGCCTGCTTGAGCACCCAGCATTCTCTGTTGGTGTGATTGGCTAGCTTATCGGGGTGTCATGGATTTGACACGAGCGATCAAGTATGCGATCCAAACTGGACGGGCCCGGAGTACTTCTTTTGAATGGCTTTTTCCGCTGACCGGATCTAGAGCCTATGAATCCGGCATTAACTGCCGTATCATTGGTGTTATCGCCGTTGTTGCGGCGCTTGTGTCTGTTACGGCATGGTCTGCCGTTGGCATCTTTGGTATCTGAAGTGCCCGGATTCCTTGATGTGTTGTTGCTGCGAGCCAGCCAGCTATCCTCGCCTGCACAAAAGCAGGTCATGAGTGTCGTGAGGGCTGCCATAGACTTCGGCTTCTCCTGGCCGAGGTTCCGGGCGAGCCACTCATCACGGATGTTATGCTTGAATGCCGCTAAGGCCTCTGCATCCAGACAGTCGACAATTTGGTTTTTCTTGGTTAGGAACCGTGTCTAGAATTGCTTGGCCGATTCCCCTAGCTGCTGAGTTATATGGCTCAAGTCATCAGCATCCGGTGGTCGCACATAAGTGCCCTGGAAGTTGTCAAGGAATGCGTCCTCCAAATCCTCCCAACTACCGACGGAGTCTGCTGGCAAGCTATTCAGCCAATGTCGAGCTGGTCCTTTGAGTTTTAGTGGGAGGTACTTGATGGCATGCAGATCATCACCGTGAGCCATGTGGATGTGGAGGAGGAAATCCTCAATCCATACAGCATGATCTGTTGTACCATCATACGATTCGGTATTTACGGGTTTAAAACCCTCCGGGAATTCGTGATCCATAACTTCATCAGTGAAGCATAGGGGGTGTGCGGCGCCTCTGTGCCGGGCTATATCATGACGCAGTTCATATGAGTCTTGTCTGCTGTATTCGGCCCGATCGGGTTTACTTTTAGGGTATCCGGCGTGATGGTCATCGTCCCGCGTTGGCGCGCGCCCCCGTGACCCGTATATCGACCTTGCATGTTTTGACCTGCTTTCCAATACGTCTCGCAGATCCCGTGTGTTGCCTCGGGCCTTGGTATTTTTTTGAGTGGCAGCGTGGTGCAGGCTGAACTTTAGGCTGAAACGCCTCTCTGGCTCGGCCACGAGGTGGCCGGTCAGCCGCATCGTACACTGGTGATGTAGCATTCAATGCTTCCTCCTTGAGTCGGGGTAGTGACCTGCACTTTGGGTAACTCTTGGAGGGGCGCTCGAGTTCGTATTCCTCGGCCGCAAGGAGTTCGGTCCATCTGTCTGCTAGCAAATCTTGATCAGCTCGAAGCTGTTGTTGCTTTTTCTTCAAGCTATTTGCTGTGGCTATAAGTCGGCGCTTGAAGCGCTCCTGCTCGACGGGATCCTCAGGCACGATAAATTCTTCGTCGCCGAGGCTCACCTCGTCTTCAGAGAGAGGCATGTAATTGTCATCCTCCAATTCTCTATCTACTGCCCGCTCTGGAGGGCTAGCTTGTTCATCCTCCCGCTCTAAATCATGCTGGAGGGGATTGTTATCCTCTTTGGCACTATCCGGAGTGTTATTGTCTCTTGTGCCGGTATCACTACTTTTGCTATGGCGGAACTTAGAGCGGCACCGCTGACGTCGGCGCTTGGGTTGCTTCTTGGAGGGGTCATCCCCCGCTGTCTCGTCGCCATTGCCTTCTTTGGGGGTGTCCACCATGTATATATCATATGATGAGGTGGCAATCCAGCACTCTGTGGGCGGTGGTTCCTATTCGTCTCCTGCATCATCGTCCATACCGTCGATGTCTTCGGAGTCGAAGTCGAGCATGTCGGTTAAATCGTCGACAGTGGCTACTAAGTGGGTGGTGGGTGCGGAGCGAATTTCTTCATCGTCCGCATCCCATTCTAGCCGGACATAGTTCGGCCAAGGTTCTCCTAACAAGGAGAGAGACCTTAATGAATTTAGCACGTCGTCGAAAGGTGAGTGTTGAAAGATATCCGCGGAGGTGAAATCCATGATCGGCGCCCAATCGGATTCGATAAGCACAGACGCAGGCGGCTCGGAGTCCGTGGCCGGAGACGAATCTAGTGGTTCGGCAACACGGCTCTCGTAAGGGGTGAAGTCAGTATCCGGCTCCATCACCACTGAGAGTGCGGCCTCCATGGCGGGGTCTATCCCCCCGTCCTCAGATGGCGCGATTTGCTCCGGATTGAGGGCCGGAGTAGTTGCGGGTGTGATCTCCCGAACACTGTCCAACGGCAGAGTTATGTCATGCTCATCGTGATTGTGCGGCGCACCTGACATGGGCCCGAATCCATCGAAGATCAAGTCTCCGTGGATGTCGGCAGTGTAGTTTAAGTTTCTGAACCTGACCTGATGGCCAGGGGCGTAGCTCTCGATCTGCTCCAGATGGCCAAACAAGTTGGCCCGTAGTGCGAAGCCGCCGAATACGAAGATCTGTCCGGGGAGGAAAACCTCACCCTGGACCGCATCATTACCAATGATATAAGGAGCCATCAAGCCTTAGGGTGATGGCAAAGTGGAACTCTCAATGAAAGCACCAATGTCGGTGTCAAAACCAGCGGATCTCGGGTAGGGGGTCCCGAACTGTGCGTCTAAGGCGGATGGTAACAGGAGGCGGGGGACATGATGTTTACCCAGGTTCGGGCCCTCTCGATGGAGGTAATACCCTACTCCCTGCTTGATTGATCTTGATGATATGAGTATTACAAGAGTTGATCTACCACGACATCATAGAGGCTAAACCCTAGAAGCTAGCCTATGGTATGATTGTTCTTGTCGTACGGACTAAACCCTCCGGTTTATATAGACACCGGAGGGGGCTAGGGTTACACAGAGTCGGTTACAAGGAAGAAGATCTACATATCCATATTGCCAAGCTTGCCTTCCACGCCAAGGAGAGTCCCATATGGACACGGGACGAAGTCTTCAATCTTGTATCTTCATAGTCCAACAGTCCGGCCAAAGGATATAGTCCGGCTGTCCGGAGACCCCCTAATCCAGGACTCCCTCAATGGGCCTCGAGGTGAGCACAACCCACCGGGGCACGTGCAAGGGCCCAGGCACGCCCCAGTGTCTTGTGCCCTACTCCTTCACCTTTTGGTCCTTCCAGGAAGCTTCTAGGGTCTCTTTTGTTCCAAAAAAATCATCAAAAAGTTTCAGCTCATTTGGAGAACTTTCATTTCTGCATGAAAAACAACACCACGGTAGTTCTGCTGAAAATAGCATCAGTCCAGGTTAGTTCCATGCAAATCATACCAAAACCATATAAAATTGTTGTAAACATGGCATGAATACTTCATAAATTATAGATACATTGGATACGTATCAACCATCATCGACCCCTACTACATGAAGATAAAGGATGAGAGCAAGAAAATAACGCCTGGCACGGTGTTTGGCATGAGAGACTGGATGAACATCACATCAAGTACGCGGCCAAGGACGTGTACATAAGGTACGAGATGTACAGGTGGATCGTTGACATGAGGAAGTCTTTTCTTCCTGCCCTAGATGAGGGATTGAGCCACAGAGTAGTGGCGGGAGCATCCCAAGAAGTAGATGACTAGACAACCGTTTCTCCTACTTTAGAGTGCATGCAATTGTTTATTGAGGTATGTGCGAATGATCTGTATAGTCACTTATGTAATTGGATGTTTATTTCAGTTATATATATACATGTTATTCTTCTATAGACAGAACAAATCGCATGTCTTATTAGCAGCAATCATCTGTGCTATTATTGTTCTTCGCACACATTTCTGATTATGGACCCGTTTTCCGCGTATCACACACATCTTGTTCAGTTGAACCTTTTCCATTGTGTTGCCTAATCACACACAGTTCATCCTAGTGAACTGTATGCCATATATCGTACACACCTTTATCTGGCTGCCCGTTTCTGTTGTTCTGCATCATTGCAAACAGTTCTTCTGGATTAACCATTTTCCACTCATCGCACACACAAATCTCATATGAACCGTGTTCAATGTCGCTGCCATCACAAACATTTTGCATCTTTTTTGATGGTTTTATTGTGTCACTGTTTGTGATTGATGCATCACACATAGTTTCGTCGAAGGGTCTCTGATTCGACTGTCATGTTTGGACCATCCTGCAGTAGTGGTTTTGCGATATAGAGATGGAATATGTGGGAGGTACTAGTAAACATTTGTAGTTAGTAAGGATATTGGTGTTAATATTTGTGATTCCCGAAGCATGCACGTATAGTCTCTCGTTATGCTATGAAGTTGGAGCATGATTTATTATTGATTGTCTTTCTTATGAGTGGCGGTCGGGGACGAGCGATGGTCTTTTCCTACCAATCTATCCCCCTAGGGGCATGCATAGTAGTACTTTTCTTCGAGGGATAATGTCAGGACCCCGACTCGATGTCACATCGATCTAGCCTGTAACACCTCATATCACTTTGCGGCCTCACGCACGGTATCCCCACGGGTGTCGCCTTACCTTTGCCCGGGACCGTTTGCGCCTTTTGGCTCACGTATATGGTAGTGTCGCTAGCATCCATATGATAAGGAGCCCGGGCTGACATGACTAGTCGTAAACCCAAAGTGGCACAGACTTACAGGGACAGGCATCCATGACCCAGCTTCGGACGTGTCGGTCATCAGCAAGTGGGTCCGGGCTGTAGCACTGGGCTAGCAGGACTCCGGTAAACCGGGCTGTAGCGGGCTAACAGGACTCCGGTACTCAATGCGTGACTTTTCCCCGAAGGGACAGACACAGGAACGAAGAAGGACACATGCCGGCCAGCCTAAGTGTTCCAGAGCAGTAGCAAGCTACCATGGCTCAGTGGTAACACTAGGAGACATTTCCCGGTAAGAGAGGCTACTAAAGATAAACAACTAGATAGTCAGATCCCACAGATACCAAGCATTTCAATCATACACACAATATGCTCGATATGTGCAAATACAACAAGGCATCACAACATGACTCTATGACACAAGTACTTTATTTAAGGCTCAGAGAGCCATACATAACATACACATAGGTACGGGTCACACGACCCAGCATTCAAGTCATACAGTCATACAAACCAGCAACAGAAGTAACTTGTCTGAGTACAGACAACTAGTAAAATAAAAGAGGCTTGGAAAGCCTAGCTATACTACGTGGTCCTTCACAAGCTCAGGATCACCACCTGGGCCTTAGCCTACTCATTGATGTCAACGTCTACGAAGAACCCATCAGAAGGGGTTGCAGCATCTTCTGTAAAAATGTAAATTATAGCAACATGAGTACAAAGGTACTCAGCAAGACTTACATCAGATCCTACATACATGCACATTATCAAGAAGGGTTGGTGGAGTTATTACAGCAAGCCAGCTTTGACTCTTGGCTAGGCTATCCTACGAGACTCCAACTTGAAATGGTTTTGCGCACACGAGTCCACTACTCACCACTTCAATACACTACCGAGGATCCACCTTCGTCTTCCTACGGAAGACCCATCCTCGGCACTCACACTTATCTTGAGGCTTTTAGCAGTTTCCATTTACTTGTCTATGAACTGTATAGGCAACCAAGTAGTCCTTTACCGCGGACGCGGCTATTCGAATAGATCATGATAACCCTGCAGGGGTGTACTTCTTCATACACGCTCTCACCACTTACCGTCGTTTACACGACATGTACTCGGCAACCTTCAAGCGGAAGACCAACGTGGGTGTCGGCCACGACCTACCTAATCACCTAAGTCTCCAATCCAGGTTTATCGCCTATCCAGGTTCCATCCGTAGGGAGTCCGGCCGAGGTTTCCCATACGGCCCCGAACGATGTGTACAGGGGTCCGTGACACCTAACGGGTGCCCGGTATTCCCAGCCACGTACCTACCACATCACAGCCCACCCCTACGGTCAGCGCTGTCCACGGCCTCCAGTAGACTACAAACACGAGAAACTACTTGCAACTCCTGGACGGAGAACTAGGGTGAATAAGAAGCCGAGAGGGTCCATTGGTTTCGGGCCCAATGCATGGTAGTAGTTGATTCTTAAATCACACATACAGATCTCAGTGCTTAAGGTCGGCTTCAATGAAACAACCCACCATGTACTCCTACATGGCCTCTCATCGATACATTTACCAAATCGTGTTCACCACACCACTCTCATTACCGACATGATCATTTCACTCTAGCCCATCACCCAGATGAACCAGACCTGACACGACTCTAAGCATAGCAGGCATAGCAAGGTAGGAACAACACATACATATGGCTCAAACAACTCCTACACATGCTAGTGGGTTTCATCTAGTTACTGTGGCAATGACAGGTCATGCAGAGGAAGTGGGTTTAACTACCGTAGCACACAGCAGTTTGAAACGCGTTGTCTTAATGCAGTAAAAGAGAGTAGGGGCGAGAACAAGGGATTGTATCGATATGATCAAATGGTTGGTTGCTTGCCTGATGGTTTGATGCACTGATACGGTTCTTTGTTAGGGTAATCACGGTACTCCTCGGAGGCAGAACCTGCCGCAAAGAACACCGATACACAACCATCACCAAACAATGTGCGACAATATGATGCATGCATGAAACATGGCAATATGAGTGTGTTGGGCTAATGCAACTAAGACCAGAAGGGTTTGAACCAATTTGAACCAAAGATTCAAATTTCAAACTCATACATGGCCTTTTAAAGTGTTTTACCTTGTTCTGCATTAAACATCAAGTTAACTTGTTTAAACATGCATGAGAATAGTACAGATGGATAGATTGGATTTTTCTGATCATTTTTCATATATAACTTGTCTGATTTGGAGTTACAGATTAAAAGTTATGAATTTTTGAAGTTTAAACTATATTCTGGAATTTTCCTATATTAGATTAAATCCAGAAAATCAATTACTGCGTCAGCCTGACGTCAGTGTGACATCAGCAGGTTAACGGGACACGGTCCGGGTCAAACCTGATAGTGGGTCCCGCGTGTCAGTGTGATTAGTTAAACTAAAATTAATTTAAACTAATCCTAAATAGTTAACAGGGCTGGGCCCCACCTGTCATTGACTCAGGAGAGTCAACCAGGGCCCACCCGTGGTCAAACCCAGGTCAGCTGCACCGGCGTTTAGCCGTCGGCGAGCCCGACACGGCGGCGGAAGTGGTTTTGGCCGTTCCGGCCACCAAATGGGTCGCGGAGGCCATCGGAGTGGAGCTGAGGACGAGCCGCAGCTCTTGGTGGAGTTCGTTGGGGTCGGGGTGGCCGGAGTTGGCGCCGGTGACGACTTTGGCGGCCACCGGAGATCGGGTGAAGGCGAACTCGGGGCTAAGGTGTGCGGTGAGGTGCGGGGAGTGCACGGTTGGACCCAACGCAGCGTGGGGAGTGCGTTGGACACCGTGGAGTGGCCGGAGGATGGCCGGGAGCACGTCGGCGACGAGATCCGCGGCGGTGCGTGCGGGTGGTCTTCGTGCGGTGGCTACACGGCTCGGGAACGAGAGAGGGAGGGTAGGAGGGGTAGCTAGGCTCACAGCGCACCCGTAGAGGCCACCGGCGGGGTCGGGGACGAGCTGAGGCGGCGACGGCGTTGAAGGGGATCTCCGGCGATGGCGGACTCGGGCGAGGTCAGTGCGGTGGACTCGGGCCGCACGAGCACACGGGGCTCGGCTAGCTCGATGAAATGGACGGCGGCGGAGCTCCTGGACACGACGAGAGGACGCACGGGCGGCGGGGAGCGCGGCTACGACGTAGGCACGGCGGCGGTGGCGTCGGCCATGGCTGGGGAGAGCGAGAGGGAGGAGCTGGAGAGGAGAGGGGGTGTCTGGGGGGTTCGGGGGAGAGAGGGGGAGTGATCCACGACGTTAGCCGGGCGAGTGGAGCGGCGAGGCCGCGAGCAGGTGCGTGGCACCCATGCGGTGCTCGCCGTCGAGCACCTGCCTGCCTGCCTGGCCGGCAAGCAGCTCGCTGGCGCGGCGCTGGGCTGGGCCGGCAGGTGGGCCGGGTGCTGGGCGCCAGGTAAGGTTTTGTTATTTCTCCTGTTTTCTGTTTTTTTAATACTTCTGCAACTTTGTTGAATTATTAAAAATACTTAGGCAACTCCTAAAATCACCAAACTACTCCTGGTCCATAGTTGGATTATTTCCAACATGAAACATTTTAGTTTGGAGATATTTGAGCATTTAAATATTTTATATAATTTTAAATGCCCAAATTCAAATATTTATGATCTAATTCAAAAACCCTAAGATGGCCTAGGAAAATGTGCATCACTTCTGGCAGAGGTTCTGAACCAAGACAAAAATGATGGGCATTTTAGAAGGGCATTTCAGGTTCATAGAAAAAGTTTTTTTTAGTAAACCCTAGTTGGTTTCAGAGGGGGCTGGGGGTTCTGTCATCCCCATTTCAGGTTTTTGATGAAAGAATAAACATGATGCAACACTCTAATGCATGAACTAGCTAGGGTGTGACAACTCACCCCCACTCAAAAGAATCTCGTCCCGAGATTTGGGTTCCTCCGGGAAGAAGGCGGGATACTCGAGTCGAAGACGATCCTTCCTTTCCCAAGTTGCTTCATCCTCAGAATGGTGCGACCATTGAACTTTGAGAAACTTGATATTATGACGTCGAGTGGTACGCTCGGCCTGATCGAGGATACGAATGGGGTACTCTCGATACGTGAGATTATCTTGGAGATCAAGCGTTTCGTGGTCCACTCCACGGATAGGATCCGAGAAGCAACGCCTGAGTTGAGAAACATGGAAGACATCGTGGACTCTGGAGAGATGCTGAGGTAGTTCCAACTGGTAGGCAACTTCTCCTCGTTTAGCGAGAATACGAAAAGGTCCAATGTAACGGGGATCCAATTTGCCTTTGATACCGAAACGATGGGTTCCCTTCAGAGGAGTAACCCGAAGGTAAGCCTTCTCGTCAACCTCGAAAGTCATAGCCTTATGTTTTCGGTCATATTGACTCTTTTGACGAGATTGGGCTGTTTTCAACTTTCCACGAACGATGTGAACTTGCTCTTCTGCTTCCTGAATCATATCCGGGCCAAAGAATTGTCTTTCCCCGGTTTCTGACCAGTTAAGGGGTGTTCGACACCGTCGTCCATAGAGAACTTCAAAAGGGGCTTTACCCAAGCTAGATTGATAGCTGTTGTTGTAAGCAAATTCGGCAAATGGAAGGCATTTCTCCCACTCCATTCCGAATGAGATAACAGAGGCTCGAAGCATGTCTTCTAGAATCTGGTTGACGCGTTCTACTTGACCACTTGATTGAGGGTGAAAAGCGGTGCTAAAGGAAAGGCGTGTTCCCATAGCATTTTGGAAACTTTCCCAAAATTGAGATGTGAAAAGGCTTCCTCGATCCGAGTTAATTTCCAAAGGAACACCATGGAGAGACACTATTCGGGAGATGTACAAGTCTGCTAACTGACTAGCAGTTATAGTCTCACGAACAGGTAAGAAATGGGCTACCTTGGAAAGACGATCGACAACGACGAAGATAGCATTATTCCCTCTCTTGGTCCTGGGAAAACCGGTGATGAAGTCCATACCAATTTTATCCCATTTCCATTCAGGAATAGCTAGGGGTTGAAGGGTGCCAGCAGGCCGTTGATGCTCTGCTTTTACATGACGGCAGACGTCGCAATTAGCAATATACTGAGCAATTTCTCTCTTCATCCTAGTCCACCAGAACCTCTGGCGTAGGTCCTGATACATCTTGGTACTACCGGGATGAATGGTGAGAGGAGATTCATGAGCTTCCTTAAGGATCAATCGTCTCAGGTTTCGCACCTTGGGAACCACTAGTCGATTCCCGAAGTATACGACCCCTTGATCATCAATGGAGAAACAATTCGCAACTCCTTTCTTGATGTTTCTCTTGATGCGGGAAATTCCCGGATCTACCTTCTGTGCTTTGATGATCTGATCCATAAGAGTAGGTTTCGCCACCATGGTGGAAAGGAATCCTTGAGGAACAATGTGGAGATTAAGTTTCCGAAATTCCTCATGGAGAAGTGGTTGACTTTGTTGTAACATCAGGTTGTTACAACAAGATTTATGACTTAGCGCATCAGCCATGACGTTGGCTTTCCCTGGGGTGTAAGTTATTCCTAAGTCGAAATCTGTGATCAACTCAACCCAACGTATTTGCCTGAGATTCAAATCCGGTTGGGTGAAGATGTACTTCAGACTTTGGTGATCAGTGAATATTTCGCAACGATTACCAAGGAGGTAATGTCGCCAGGTTTTAAGTGCATAGACTACGGCTGCGAGCTCTAGATCATGAGTAGGATAGTTCTCCTCATGTGGGTGCAATTGCCGTGAAGCGTAAGCAATTACGTGTCGATCTTGCATGAGAATGCAACCTAGTCCTTGTTGCGAGGCGTCGCAGTAGATAACGAAGTCCTTGGAGAAGTCTGGCGGTACCAGTACGGGAGCAGAAGTCAGGCGTCTTTTCAGTTCCTGAAAACTGTGCTCACATTGTGGAGTCCACTCGAACTTTTTATATTTCTTGAGGAGTTCGGTTAGAGGTTTTGCAACTTTGGAGAAGTTTTCGACAAAGCGACGGTAATAGCTCGCTAAGCCCAGGAAACTCCGAACTTGCTTGACCGATTCAGGTGGAGTCCAATTAAGGACGGCTTGAACTTGCTCAGGATTAACAGCAATACCTTTACCAGATATTACATGACCCAAATAGGTCACTTCTGACAACCAAAATTCACATTTAGAGAATTTGGCATAAAGACGATGCTCTCGAAGTTTCTTCAACACTAGCCTTAGATGTTCGGCATGTTCTTCCTCGTTCTTGGAGTAGATGAGTATGTCATCGAGGTAAACTACGACGAATTTATCCAAATACTCCATGAAGATTGAGTTCATCAACCGAGAAAAAGTGGCTGGAGCGTTGGTTAAACCGAAGGACATGACGGTGTACTCGTATTGGCCATAACGAGTAACAAAGGCCGTTTTAGGAATGTCCCCGTTCCTGATTTTGATTTGATGGTAGCCCAACCTCAAATCCATTTTGGAGAAGACTGAGGATCCAGCGAGCTGATCATACAGGTCGTTGATCCTGGGAAGCGGATATTTGTTTTTGATTGTGACCAAATTGACAGGTCGACAATCTACAACCATCCGGTCCGTACCATCCTTCTTCTTGACGAAGAGGACGGGGCAAGCCCACGGAGATGAACTGGGTCGGATGAAACCCTTTTTCAAGGACTCATCGAGTTGTTTCTTAAGCTCGGCTAGTTCTAGTGGTGCCATCTTATAGGGTCTTCTAGCAATCGGGACGGTTCCTGGGATGAGGTCTATTACGAACTCAACATCCCTGTCAGGTGGAACACCTGGCAATTCCTCTGGGAAGACATCCGGAAAGTCACGGACTACCGGGACGTCCTCAAGGTCTGGCAAAGGGCTGGCGTTAAGAGAATATAACTGTCGCTTGGCTAATCGGGTCAAGACATTGACTATCTTCCCCGAAGGATGGGTGAGTTGAACAGTCCTAGAGAAGCAATCAATGTTGGCATGATGGGCTGACATCCAGTCCATACCCAAGATGATATTAATATCTGAAGATTTAAGAGCTATCAAAGATGCAAGGAAAACAAGTCTGTCGACTTGGATTTCATTTCCATGACTTACCCTGGAGGTTTGCCATCTAGAACCGGGAGTAGAAATTTCCATAGTGGATGGCATGTCACAGAATGCGGTGTTATGCAAACGAGCATAATTTTCGGATATAAATGAATGAGAGGCTCCTGTATCCAAAAGAACAGATGCCGGGTGGCAATTAACAAGGAGCGTACCGAGGACGACGTTGGGATCCTCTTGAGCTTCCTCGGCAGAGATACAGTTGACATGGCCATGTGCAGCGGTGGCCGGCTTGGCGTAGAACACTTTCCCTGTCGGCTTGCCACGGCCAACAACTTTAGCAGATTGGTTGGGGTTGGTCTGGGGACACTCGCGCATATAGTGGCCAGATTCCCCACACTTAAAGCAAGTCACGGAACTGGTACGTGGAGGAGCATTGTTGGTTGGACCACCATAGGGCTTGGCTGGTGCAGACTGTTGAACGGGGCGAGGCGCCTGGAAGGATGGCCTCGGTGTGAACCTGGGTGGCAGGGCAGTGTTGGGCACCCACACGCGGCGCTTCTAAGGACCAGCACCGGATGAGGAACCCACGTCACGGCCATGCTTGCGTGATGCGTCATAATCGGTCTGACCAGTCTCAGCACTGATGGCCTTGTTAACAAGCTTCTGAAAGGATGTGCACTCATGCAGACGGAGGTCGCGGCGAAGCTCAGGACTAAGTCCCTTACGGAACCTTGCTTGCTTCTTGGCATCAGTAGAAACTTCCTCAGTTGCATATCGTGCGAGGTTACCGAACTCCCTGCTGTAAGCATCCACAGAGAGTCGGCCTTGAGTGAAACTGCAAAATTCCTCACGCTTACGGTCCATGAGACCCTCCAGAATGTGATGTTCACGGAAAGCCTTGCTGAATTCAGCCCAAGTAGTGACATGGCCCGCTGGGCGCATAGCTCCATAATTCTCCCACCATAGACTGGCGGGGCCTTCAAGATGATATGCAACAAAGGTGACCTTGTCAGCCTCAGCTACTAGCGCGGAACGCAGTTTGTGAGAAATACTGCGAAGCCAGTCATCAGCGTCGAGAGGCTCGACGGAGTGGTGGAACGTGGGTGGATGTAACTTGATGAAATCACTGAGTGACACCAAGTTATTTCTCTGATGGCGTGCTGTGTTCTGTTCAATACGCTCCAACAAACGGTTGGTCTCCCGCTTGTTTCTCTCGGCTTCCAGCATAACCTCGGCTATGGAAGGAGGATGAGGCAGATTTGCATTCCTGACTTCACTGCCTTCGGCCTGCTCTTGGGGAGCAGGGTTATTGCGCGTGTTGACCATCCTAGGTAAACAAGACAATGATTTAGTCAGAATGATAAGATTCCGACATAGGATACAGAATGTAAGGAATAACTCGGAATGCAAGATGATCATCCGTATGACATGGTAGATACAGAAATTGCTTCTTTATTCCATCGTCATACACACCATACAGGGTTTAGTACAAGACCAAACAAGGTACTATTACGGTGAAAAGAGGATTACATCTCATCGGAGGCATCCCAAGCTCCTATACATTATTTTTCTACACCTCCGGAAAGCGGTACAAACTAGGTCATATCCCACGAGTCACGCAGGACGATAGACGACACAGCTAGCACGAACTAGTGATACTACCACTAACTCAGACCGATCCGTAGTAGTCCTCGTAGAAGTCACCTCCATAGCCTGGAAGCTCAACATGATCATCGGGGAACAGACGATCTCGCGGAGCTTGCGGACCATAGGGGCTAGGATGAGGTCTTGGACCAACAGACGGTGGCCTGCTGGGACCGCGAGGTGGGGTGATGCCTCCTACATCACGCCAACCCATCACGTCTGGCAGAGCAGATCTCACAGGATAGAGATCGCGCATATCCGAATATCCAGCTTGCACCGCCGGTGCAAACCGAGTCAATGTGGCCCAATGGTCAGCACGGGTATTGAAAAGCTCTAGCCTCAAGGCCCGATTTTCACGGTCCTTATCCTCGAGCATCTCAGCAGTATTGCGAGTCCGTGAATCCTCCTGAGTGGGGTCAGCATAGATAGCCTGGAGATACCCTTGTGCTCCCGGAAGTGATCCTGGCATATACCGGAAATCAGAGTCCCGAAATAGGCCAGACCTGACTCGCATGATGGTCATCATAGAGTAGGCGGCGTCCTGCACAGCCATCTCAATAGTAACCCCGAGTCCATAGGAGCAGTGAAGGGGCTCGGTGGATCCAGGATAAGATGGAAATATCCTGACAGTGCAGAGATACTGGCTTTGATTAATGTCCCGAAATTGCTCTTCGACCGTGTACTCAGGATACCAACGGTATCCAGCCTCAGTCATTACCCTGACCAACATGGCGGTATGGCCGGGTACATCTAGGCATCGAGTCAGGCGAACCACTTGATTGAGGTCGCGAGTGGTCATCTGAAAGCACAACCATAATGCAAAGGCATTAGAATTTCTAGCAAAATTTCGGCAGCATAACAGCTGTAAATGCTCAAAAGGATTTTGAGACATTTGACAAAGGATTTCATACACACTCAACAACATCATATCAAAGTTCTGAGTCCATCCTAGCAACATAATGTGGTAGTAGAACTGAACTAGGCTTGTATCCATCCAACCTATAAGGTACTACTGATTAGTAACACGTGAACCTGATAGAGAGAAAAGATCCTAATTCCTTAACCCCCGGTGGAGGAATAGACTGACTCAGATCAGAATGTCATAAGATAAAGGAGTAAAAAGAGCCTTACGTTCCAACCCACAAACAATTCCCCTACATATAACTAAAGAATTTCTAGACTCAACATCGACCAGTTTGGCTTGGAGAACCTACAGGCAGTCCGGCTCTGATGCCAACGCTGTCAGGACCCCGACTCGATGTCACATCAATCTAGCCTGTAACACCTCATATCACTTTGCGGCATCACGCACGGTATCCCCACGGGTGTCGCCTTACCTTTGCCCTGGACCGTTTGCGCCTTTTGGCTCACGTATATGATAGTGTCGCTAGCATCCATATGATAAGGAGCCCAGCCTGACATGACTAGTCGTAAACCCAAAGTGGCACAGACTTACAGGGACAGGCATCCATGACCCAGCTTCGAACGTGTCGGTCATCAGCAAGTGGGTCCGGGCTGTAGCACTGGGCTAGCAGGACTTCGGTAAACCGAGCTGTAGCGGGCTAACAGGACTCCGGTACTCAATGCGTGACTTTTCCCCGAAGGGACAGACACAAGAACGAAGAAGGACACATGCCGGCCAGCCTAAGTGTTCCAGAGCAGTAGCAAGCTACCATGGCTCAGTGGTAACACTAGGAGACATTTCCCGATAAGAGAGGCTACTAAAGATAAACAACTAGATAGTCAGATCCCACACATACCAAGCATTTCAATCATACACACAATATGCTCGATATGTGCAAATACAACAAGGCATCACAACATGACTCTATGACACAAGTACTTTATTTAAGGCTCAGAGAGCCATACATAACATACACATAGGTACGGGTCACACGACCCAGCATTCAAGTCATACAGTCATACAAACCAGCAGCGGAAGTAACTTGTCTGAGTACAGACAACTAGTAAAATAAAAGAGGCTTGGAAATCCTAGCTATACTACGTGGTCCTTCACAAGCTCAGGATCACCACCTGGAACTTAGCCTACTCATTGATGTCAACGTCTACGAAGAACCCATCAGAAGGGGTTGCAGCGTCTTCTGTAAAAATGTAAATTATAGCAACATGAGTACAAAGGTACTCAGCAAGACTTACATCAGATCCTACATACATGCACATTATCAAGAAGGGTTGGTGGAGTTATTGCAGCAAGCCAGCTTTGACTCTTGGCTAGGCTATCCTACGAGACTCCAACTTGAAATGGTTTTGCGCACACGAGTCCACTACTCACCACTTCAATACACTACCGAGGATCCACCTCCGTCTTCCTACGGAAGACCCATCCTCGGCACTCACACTTATCTTGAGGCTTTTAGCAGTTTCCATTTACTTGTCTATGAACTGTATAGGCAACCAAGTAGTCCTTTACCGCGGACGCGGCTATTCGAATAGATCATGATAACCCTGCAGGGGTGTACTTCTTCATACACGCTCTCACCACTTACCGTCGTTTACACAACATGTACTCGGCAACCTTCAAGCGGAAGCCCAACATGGGTGTCGGCCACGACCTACCTAATCACCTAAGTCTCCAATCTAGGTTTATCGCCTATCCAGGTTCCATCCGCAGGGAGTCCGGCCGAGGTTTCCCATACGGCCCCGAACAATGTGTACAGGGGTCCGTGACACCTAACGGGTGCCCGGTATTCCCGGCCACGTACCTACCGCATCACAGCCCACCCCTACGGTCAGCGCTGTCCACGGCCTCCAGTAGACTACAAACACGAGAAACTACTTGCAACTCCTGGACGGAGAACTAGGGTGAATAAGAAGCCGAGAGGGTCCATTGGTTTCAGGCCCAATGCATGGTAGTAGCTGATTCTTAAATCACACATACAGATCTCAGTGCTTAAGGTCGGCTTCAATGAAACAACCCACCATGTACTCCTACATGGCCTCTCATCGATACCTTTACCAAATCGTGTTCACCACACCACTCTCATTACCGACATGATCATTTCACTCTAGCCCATCACCCAGATGAACCAGACCTGACACGACTCTAAGCATAGCAGGCATAGCAAGGTAGGAACAACACATACATATGGCTCAAACAACTCCTACACATGCTAGTGGGTTTCATCTAGTTACTTTGGCAATGACAGGTCATGCAGAGGAAGTGGGTTTAACTACCGTAGCACACAGCAGTTTGAAACGCGTTGTCTTAATGCAGTAAAAGAGAGCAGGGGCGAGAACAAGGGATTGTATCGATATGATCAAATGGTTGGTTGCTTGCCTGATGGTTCGATGCACTGATACGGTTCTTCGTTAGGGTAATCACGGTACTCCTCGGAGGCAGAACCTGCCGCAAAGAACACCGATACACAACCATCACCAAACAATGTGCGACAATATGATGCATGCATGAAACATGGCAATATGAGTGTGTTGGGCTAATGCAACTAAGACCAGAAGGGTTTGAACCAATTTGAACCAAAGATTCAAATTTCAAACTCATACATGGCCTTTTAAAGTGTTTTACCTTGTTCTGCATTAAACATCAAGTTAACTTGTTTAAACATGCATGAGAATAGTACAGATGGATAGATTGGATTTTTCTGATCATTTTTCATATATAACTTGTCTGATTTGGAGTTACAGATTAAAAGTTATGAATTTTTGAAGTTTAAACTATATTCTGGAATTTTCCTATATTAGATTAAATCCAGAAAATCAATTATTGCGTCAGCCTGACGTCAGTGTGACATCAGCAGGTCAACGGGACACGGTCCGGGTCAAACCTGACAGTGGGTCCCGCGTGTCAGTGTGATTAGTTAAACTAAAATTAATTTAAACTAATCCTAAATAGTTAACAGGGCTGGGCCCCACCTGTCATTGACTCAGGAGAGTCAACCAGGGCCCACCCGTGGTCAAACCCAGGTCGGCTGCACCGGCGTTTAGCCGCCGGCGAGCCCGACGCGGCGGCGGAAGTGGTTTTGGCCGTTCCGGCCACCAAATGGGTCGCGGAGGCCATCGGAGTGGAGCTGAGGACGAGCCGCAGCTCTTGGTGGAGTTCGTTGGGGTCGGGGTGGCCGGAGTTGGCGCCGGTGACGACTTTGGCGGCCACCGGAGATCGGGTGAAGGCGAACTCGGGGCTAAGGTGTGCGGTGAGGTGCGGGGAGTGCACGGTTGGACCCAACGCAGTGTGAGGAGTGCGTTGGACACCGTGGAGTGGCCGGAGGATGGCCGGGAGCACGTCGGCGACGAGATCCGCGGCGGTGCGTGCGGGTGGTCTTCGTGCGGTGGCTACACGGCTCGGGAACGAGAGAGGGAGGGTAGGAGGGGTAGCTAGGCTCACAGCGCACCCGTAGAGGCCACCGGCGGGGTCGGGGACGAGCTGAGGCGGCAACGGCGTTGAAGGGGATCTCCGGCGATGGCGGACTCGGGCGAGGTCGGTGCGGTGGACTCGGGCCGCACGAGCACACGGGGCTCGGCTAGCTCGATGAAGTGGACGGCGGCGGAGCTCCTGGACACGACGAGAGGACGCACGGGCGGCGGGGAGCGCGGCTACGACGTAGGCACGGCGGCGGTGGCGTCGGCCATGGCTGGGGAGAGCGAGAGGGAGGAGCTGGAGAGG
>NC_057812.1:534406586-534448547 GCF_018294505.1 Triticum aestivum
GCTAGCTCGATGAAATGGACGGCGGCGGAGCTCCTGGACACGACGAGAGGACGCACGGGCGGCGGGGAGCGCGGCTACGACGTAGGCACGGCGGCGGTGGCGTCGGCCATGGCTGGGGAGAGCGAGAGGGAGGAGCTGGAGAGGAGAGGGGGTGTCTGGGGGGTTCGGGGGAGAGAGGGGGAGTGATCCACGACGTTAGCCGGGCGAGTGGAGCGGCGAGGCCGCGAGCAGGTGCGTGGCACCCATGCGGTGCTCGCCGTCGAGCACCTGCCTGCCTGCCTGGCCGGCAAGCAGCTCGCTGGCGCGGCGCTGGGCTGGGCCGGCAGGTGGGCCGGGTGCTGGGCGCCAGGTAAGGTTTTGTTATTTCTTCTGTTTTCTGTTTTTTTTAATACTTCTGCAACTTTGTTGAATTATTAAAAATACTTAGGCAACTCCTAAAATCACCAAACTACTCCTGGTCCATAGTTGGATTATTTCCAACATGAAACATTTTAGTTTGGAGATATTTGAGCATTTAAATATTTTATATAATTTTAAATGCCCAAATTCAAATATTTATGATCTAATTCAAAAACCCTAAGATGGCCTAGGAAAATGTGCATCACTTCTGGCAGAGGTTCTGAACCAAGACAAAAATGATGGGCATTTTAGAAGGGCATTTCAGGTTCATTGAAAAAGTTTCTTTTAGTAAACCCTAGTTGGTTTCAGAGGGGGCTGGGGGTTCTGTCATCCCCATTTCAGGTTTCTGATGAAAGAATAAACATGATGCAACACTCTAATGCATGAACTAGCTAGGGTGTGACAGATGATAAACTTTTGCAACAAGTATATGAGTTCTTTATGACTAATGTGAGTCCATGGATTATACGCACTCTTACATTTCTGCAAATTGCTAGCCTCTACGGTACCGTGCATTGCCCTTTCTCACCTCGAGAGTCGATGCAAACTTCGCAGGTGCATCTCAACCACGTGATATGATACGCTCTATCACACATAAGCCTTATTATATCTTCCTCAAAACAGCCACCATACCTAACTATTATGGCATTTCCATAGCTATTCCGGGATATATTGCCATGCAACTTCCACCGCTTCTCTGTGATGACTTGAGCATTCATTGTCATATTGCTTTGCATGATCATATAGCTGACATAGTAATTGTGGCTCAGCCACCGTTCATCATTTTTTACACATGTTACGCTAGATCGTTGCTCATCCGGGTACACTGCCAGAGGCATTCATATACAGTCATATTTTTGTTATAGATATCGAGTTGTAAGTAAATAAAAGTGTGATGATAATCATTATTCATTTTTGGAGCATTGCCCCAGTGAGGAAAGGATGATGGAGACTATGGTTCCCCCACAAGTCGGGATGAGACTCCGAATAATGAGAGAGAGAGAGAAAATAAAAGAAAATAAAAAAGAAAAAAGGGGAAAAGAAATAAAGAGAGAAGGGGCATGCTAGTTCCACACTTGTGCTTCAAAGTAGCACCATGTTTTTCATATGGAGAGTCTCCTATGTTGTCACTTTCATATACTAGTGGGAATTTTTCGTTATAGGATTAGATGCACACCCACTTAGTTTTCATATTGAGCTTTCATACACTTATAGTTCTTAGTGCAATGTTGCAGGGCAATCCCTACTCCTCGCATTAATATCAATTGATGGGCATCTCCATAGCCCGTTGGTTAGCCGCATCAATGTGAGACTTTATTACTTTTTTATCTTCTCTATATTTACCCCTATCATCATATTCTATTCCACCTATAGTGTTATACCCATGGCTTGTGCTCATGTATTGTGTGTGTTAGAGTTGTGTCGAATATTGTGTACAATGTAGGTTACAGTTGGACTTGTAGTAGTATTGTGTTTAGATAGGATACAGAGTCGTGTCCAAGTAGGGCACTTGTATCCTAGGCCTCTCATATATAGTGGGGGTAGACACACGATGTAACCTATTGTCGGATTTCATGTTCCGGCAAAACCCTTGAGGTTCTAACACTGGGGTGCACACTAAGATCTCTCCTCCTCTCTAGTTCACACACTCTGTATGATCTCACGACCTAGCTCGACGAACCCAAAGAACGAGAGACACATGATTTATCCTGGTTCGGGCCACCGTTGTGGTGTAATACCCTACTCCAGTGTGGTGTGGTGGATTGCCTCTTGGGCTGAGGATGAACACTTACAAGGGAAGAACAGCCTCCTAAGGAGAGGTGTTCTTGTGTTTGGTCAGCTGGTGTGGTTGCCTTGGTGGAATGGATCCAGTCCAAGATGAGATGAGCCCCCTCACCACGGTGGTGGCTAGTCCTATCTATAGAGGCCCTGGTCCTCTTCCCAAATATTGAGCGGGAAGGGATTCCACATCGGCCAAATTTGAAGGGAGAAAACTAGTACAAGTTATCCTGACAAAAGTAGTCTTCGCCAGCCAAAGGCTCTGGTGGTGACACCGTCTTGGGCTCCACGGTGACCTCCTTCCTGCTATCATGCTGGTCTTGGTCTTGTTGTACCGATATGGAAACCTTTGCCTGATGCCTCGGGACTCCTCGCCTGCGCTTGCCTCTTTAGCACCAAAGAGGAAACAAGGACACTACAGGCGCTGGCGCCCGCCTGGCTCCATTCGTCATGGCTTGCGTCACGCAAACCTCATGAGGTGTCCCTTGCCTTGATCTCTCCGCCCCTCGCGAGCCAGCCTGGTGAGGCCGCCCCTGAGGAGGTCCTTGTCGGTGTCAAAACTGGCGGATCTCGGGTAGGGGGTCCCGAACTGTGCGTCTAGGCCGGATGGTAACAGGAGGCAAGGGACATGAAGTTTTACCCAGGTTTGGGCCCTTTTGATGGAGGTAAAACCCTACGTCATGCTTGATTAATGTTGATGATATGGGTAGTACAAGAGTAGATCTACCATGAGATCGGAGAGGCTCAACCCTAGAAGCTAGCCTATGGTATGATTGTTGTTCTGTATGTTGTATCGACTAGCTTGGCCCTGATTTATATAATGCACCAGAGGCCTAGGTTAACAAGAGTCCTAGCCGAATACGCCTGTGGGGAGAAGTCCTTGCCTTGATCGCCAAGTCTTTGTGGAATCTTCCTTGTATGCGGCAGCTGTCCGAACTGGCCCATGAGTATACGGCCATGGGGGGCCTCGGCCCAATCTAATAGATCGGGAGACGACGTGGTGAGTACCCCCTAGTCCAGGACACCGTCAGTAGCCCCCTGAACCAGTCTTCAAGTTAGGGACGCACCTCGATTCTTCCGAACTGTTCTTCATCTTCGGTCGTTGGTCTTGAAAACTGGTTCAACAAATCTTCTTTATCTACGATCTTGAGGATCGCCGAAATGCATTCGACGAGTTTACACGTCGGGTATCCGAGGAGCCCCTTTAAGTTTCCGGCCTTTACCAATGCCTTGTTATTTTTATGCCACACCTCGGGTTTGAAGTTGTTCCCGGGCGGCAGCGTCCTCTTGCGTCCGAGCTCCAACGCCGGACTGTATTCGAGGTATCTTTTGCAACCGAGCACCATCGCCGGACCACTTCCCAGCTCTAACGCCGGAATGTATCCGAGCTCCAATGCTGGACTATGTACCCAAGCTCCAACGCCGGACTGTATATCCGAGCTCCAACGTCGGACTGTATCTGAGCTCCAACGCCGGACTATATCCGAGGTGTCGTAAATCACCTTGGTTCAAAGAAGTTTGAAGGAGTTTAGCCGAGCTTAATGCCGGAAATGCCCTCTATGGAGCCAGCCACTAGCGCCCAAGCTTTATGCTGGGCTGCTTCCGAGGTGGTGCACCACCCCGAATGTGGGCCGATTTTTGTGAATATTTTTTATTGGTGCAATTTATTCTCTGCCGAGATATATAGCCAGTAGCCCTCAAGGTGTGTATCGGTCTAAAACCCGAGATGCACCTGAAAGATGACGTAAGACCGCTGATCCCAGTAGCCGCTGAGACTCAGGTTGATTTGCAAAATCGGCCTGAGGATCAAGTCCAAGCTCGGCAGAATACTTCGGGACACTAAAAGTGGCGTGCTCAATCCTCAAGACTCAGGTTGGGTGTGGCCGACCAACCTGAGGATCAAAATCTCCTCAGAAACTATGTTGCACATAAAATTTTCTACATTGGACAAGCAATGCAGTAGCCCCCGAGACACTGGTCGGGTGGTAACACCAGATCAGGGGATCAATGTGCCCCTTTAATATTTGTAAATAATAAGCCCGAAGCCCAGTAGCCCCCGAGCCTTAATGCGGGCACAGGTGGCCGAATTAAGGATCAATATCCATAGTAAAATCACAAATTATGTGTAATGACTCTATGTATCCAAGTACTTTACGTCATTAATGCTCGGATCCGCATTGTACAAAACTTTGTCGACCGACCATCGGCTTCCACCTCCTCGGCCAGTAGCCGAGGAGTGTTTGTCCTACTTTATAAAGCCTTTATGAGGGTAAAGATTTACAACAAACAAGGCAATCTGGCCATACGGTTTTATAAACAAAGGTGCGCAGAGAGTTATATTACTGTTTAACAGAAGAAATGTCTTCCAAAGAAAGTAGTCCCGCTATCGATTCCTTTCTTTGGGTTGTCATGCTAAGCATGATCATTAAACCTCAGCTCTAATGTAAGAGCAAAATATTGAGGATTTAGTTTGGGAGGCCAGTTAATAGCCCCTGGTAGTGTTCGGCGACAGTCGGGGTCAAGCCGTAAACACTTCGGCCAATTTTATGAACGGCCCATCATTTAACATAGTCATCGGATCGCTGACCAGTTTACGCTTATTGTGAAAGTCAGTTTTCGGCTTTCTCCACTGAGGTGCTTAACCATGTGAGCTGGAAGCACAATCGCAGTGGTTCTCCCTTTGCACGCCTAGCCGAACAAACGGAACGTAGGAAGCAAGTGCAGGAGCCGGGCAACCCAACTATTGACCGAAGACACAATTCGAAACCGATGCATATATAGCAATATCTGAGAATGTTTTTGCCGAATCCCTAAAGGTGTCCGGCGTTGCACTACGAGACTAATGCTGGAAAAGCACAAATAGTTTAAAAGTGCCAAAACGCTTGGAAAACCAAGAAACGTCAGTAAAAACATGACTTCCGAACAATATCAAGTGTTCGGTGCCAATCCGAAAGTTGGTCTTAGAAAAAAGAAGTGCTTCTGTCGTGCTTTAACATGATACATCCTATCTCAAGACTTCGAGCGGGTCAGCCTACGGCTTCAACCTCCTATCCCGTGGGCGGAGTACTTCTCATCAGGCCAGTTTAGCAAACTAAACTCTAGCGGCTTTGAGAGAGAAATTAGGCTCCCCAGCTAGTGACCGCACACTCGTGTCGAAAAAGGAGTGATAAATAATATTAATAAAACTTTGCAACGACTAAGAAGAAGAACACTGATTATAAAACGGCTCAAATAAACTTAAGAGCCCCCAAGTGACTTGGGTAGAAGAATGATTGCATGTACCGAAGTACTTATATCATATCTATGTTCAACCGAACTTTAAACGCGTCTTAACCGACCGTCAGCTTCTCCCTCTTCGGTCAAGGACCGAAAAGTGTTATGTACTCCATCGGTCGAGAATATCGATGGTGTTTCTAATAACCAGGCAATCAGGCCATAAGGCTGTAACAGACAAAGCGCGCTCAGGGAACTTATGCTATATTACCGTGAAGTGTAAGAAGCATCTTCGAAGAAAATAGTACCCCCACCGATACCTTTATTCGGTGCTCATTGTTATTATGAGACTTGTGCAATAGATTTTTTGTACTTGTGAGTTCCGTGGTGTGCCGACCATCATTGAAAACTATAAGAGCGCTAGCTTTTGGCTTCACCCAGTCTGAGGTCCGGCTCGGGCGACCCGATCGTGACAATCGCAGAGGTGCTCCCTTTACTCCCTAGCCGAACAATCAGGAATGTAGGGGTAAACACAGGAGCGAGGCAACCTGGCTTGCAAATCGCTTAAGTCAATATGCTGCATATTGTGGCATAATACACGAATAAGGAACGAAGCCGTACAAGTATAATCATATGCAAGTGGAAAAGCTTCATGAAGGAAGCCCCCAAATGAATTGGGTATTTGAATTTGTGCGTCACAAACAAAGTTTGGACAAGGAAATTTTGTACAAGCAACTTTTTTCCAAAAAAGTATAATGCTTGGTCGAACCGAACACAAGTTAGAAATCAAAGCTTTGAGCATGAAAGTGACTTAGCTGGCTAATGTGTTCGGTATTGATGACGCGGTCCGAGCTTGATGCGGGGCAAGGTTCCATCCCCCAAGCTGGTCCCGAGGTGGCGGAGCGGAGAGCTCGACACGCCGAAGTGGTGACATAGCACGGTCAATGCAGACCGGTAGAGTGACGCCGAAGTCCCCGGATCATTTTCCTATGCACAAAAAATAGTGCAAACCGGAGATAATAGTAATAATGATAATTCAAAAAAATTGTTGCATAATAAATAATTTATGCAAAGTGAGGAATAGAAGAAATATGGCCTGGCGACGAAGTCAATGTCGATGCAGGGCGTCAGCGTGATGTAGTAAAGGCGTGGCAAAGCCTGAATTCACAGGTCGGTCCGAGCTCCGGATGCGGCGTTCGCCGGACTATGTACGGAAACTGATCGAACCACCACGCGACCTCGTTAATGCGGTCACCATTTGATAGACCTGTGTACATATCATGGACAAACCAGAGTAATAATTCCTTGGGAAAAATGAACCCAAACAAGCAAAAAAATACTGGGATTAATAGCACCTGGTTTATTTGTTGTAGCAATCCGAAGGAAGGCGATTCCCAAAATTGGGACTCGCTCCGCACACCCATTGCCTGATGGGCGATAAAACGACGGCATGGCAATCCTGGTAAAGGTTGTCTCGCCGAGGCAAAGCCCTCGGCCCAGCTAACGTGACGGAACTGGTCGGCTAGTGACGCCGAAGTGTCCAGAGTAGGTTGATGAAGAGATGACAAAGCCCCCGGTCCAGCCGAGATGTCGAAGCCTCGACGTCAGTCGATGAGTCGAAGTAGGTCGGCGTGATGGACACCAGCTTGAAGAAGCAATAGTGCGGCCCTGTCGATGCAGGTCGTGACGTGGTCGATGCCGGCTTGATGAAGCGACCGTGCGGCGATGCCGGTATGCCTGCTCCGTGTAATCCGTGGGGCGGCGATGTTGATGATGATTTATCCTTCGCGATGCCGGACTCTTGTTCGGCTTGCCGAGATGATGATCCGAAGAAGTTGAGCTCGGCTAAAGTGACGACATGTCTAGCGCAGGTCGGCAGCCGTGGAGTAATATTACCGGACTGGTTTGACACCAGCATGATGTTGAAGATCATGTTCAAAAGATCTTGAAGTTAGTGGGATGTGTTCGGGAACAAAACACTATACCCCATACAAAACTTCCTTCAAAAGGGATGTCCGAAATCCCGTTCATAAAAAAGATGAACTCGGGTCGGATTCGTTTTCGCGCAGAAAACAGATCCGAAAAGTGATGCACTAATCGGAAGGTTCCCGGAGTTTGGACGGTCGGATCGAGCTGAAATTTTGAGAGGTGGTAGATATAGGAATTCCACAGCCGATCGACGGTTGGATCTTCCAAAAGATGTCCGAGCTGGAAGCTGGACACCATGCCCTAAACTCATCCAAATTCCCATCCAGATTTGACAGGGCTCTGGTATATCGTGGATTGCCAGAGATTCCTCCATCGGAACTCGACGAAATTTTCCAGGGTTGTTATAGACTCAATTCCGCACAATTCCACCAAAGAGATCGTCAAAGCGATACTCGAGGAGGTGGTGGCGACAGATATGAGTTTGCTGTCCAAAAAAACAGCACGGTCGCTTGAGGGCAATGTTGACGTTGAGCCCCCGAGCTCCATAGATGATTCCTCCGTGATCTTGATAGAGATCGGAGTTGATGTTTGATGAAGGCCCTCGTCCGAACATGGTGATCTGAACACGGGGCGCATTTCTTGGTCGAACCAAGGTGACCAGTTGAACTGGTGACGAAGACGCTGAAGTCGCAGTTGATCTGCAGGCGAGCCATCGATCCTTTTGTCGATCACACAGCGGAACTCTCAATGAAAGCACCAATGTCGGTGTCAAAACCGGCGGATCTCGGGTAGGGGGTCCCGAACTATGCGTCTAGGCCAGATGGTAACAGGAGGCAAGGGACATGAAGTTTTACCCAGGTTCGGGCCCTCTTGATGGAGATAAAACCCTACGTCCTGCTTGATTAATATTGATGATATGTGTAGTACAAGAGTAGAACTACCACGAGATCTAAGAGGCTAAACCCTAGAAGCTAGCCTATGGTATGATTGTTGTTCTGTATGTTGTATCGACTAGCCTGGCCCTGGTTTATATAATGCACCAGAGGCCTAGGTTAACAAGAGTCCTAGCCAAATACGCCGGTGGGGAGAAGTCCTTTCCTTGATCGCCAAGTCTTTGTGGAATCTTGCTTGTATGTGGCAGCTGTCCGAACTGGCCCCATGAGTATATGGCCATGGGGGGCCTCGGCCCAATCTAATACATCGGGAGACAACGTGGTGAGTACCCCCTAGTCCAGGACACCGTCAGTCTTGCTTCATCTGCCTCGCGAGGCTTGGCCCCTCACGAGGGTCTTGAGTGTTTGCTGGTGAAGATGGGCCGTACAGGGCCGCTGGTGGAGCCATGCCGCGGGCCGCAGGCAGGCAAGTCTAGGGACCCCCGTTCCCAGAACGCCGACAGTAGCCCCCGGGCCCAAGGCGCGCTCGGGCTTGGCTTCGAGGCGAAACCAAAGGGCAAGTGCGGAGCGCCGCAGGCCCCAACAGCCTACGACCACAGTTGGCGCGTGGCGACTGATTGGACGTGGGCATCTCTGCTTCCCCACGCTACCTCGGCAACTGCCCGACTTGACGAGTCCCTGCTGCATGCAGAAAAGATCATTATTACCATATTTTAGTGACCTCCGTGTGTTTCATTTGTGCTTGCGCTATTTATTTTCTTGCATTACATCATGCCATCATGCAAGCATGTCATTTGATTTTTAAAAACTCAACCAAATAAATCGCATGGATCTCGGATCCATTTAAATCGAGGGAATTCACTTGGTGATTTCTCTTTAAAACATATTCAAAGTCTCCTACTGTTATTAGGGAGCTATAATAAGTATTCCATTAATTTGGAATTAACCATAAACACCTGCAAATATTTTTGTGCCTTTTCTAATTCAAATTTGGTCTCCAAACTTTGTCCTCATATTATTTTATCGCTTTCTGAAGCTCCACCAAAAATCTCAACATTTTTGGTCACCCCTAAAACCTCGTCCTAGTTCAAACCATTTGAATTAAATTCAAATGGGTTTGAATTAAACTCTTCTATATCGCGTGAAACTTCTTTTCTTGGGCTAAGTATAATTCTTAGACTCAGTAGGAGAAGTTTCAGCATTTTCCAAAACCCCTAGCTATTTCTTTCCTTCCTTTTTCCTTCTGTCTACTTTTCTATAAATGGGAAATAGCAAAAGGTTGGCCTTTTTGCTCCGAAGCGGCAACTAGCGGCCCAGCTAACCCTCCTAAGCTCAGCCAGCCCACCACCAGTTGGCCCAAGGCCCATGTGGACATTCTAACCCTAGCCCTGACCGAATCCCCAGCTCTCTCCCTTCGCTCTCTCCCTCACGCCGTCACCCTCACGCAGGCGCAATCACCCCGCTCGAACCCTCTCCTCTCGATCCCCTCCTCCTCGTTCCTCCTCCCGCCGCCTCACACACCCTGCACCGCATCGCCAGGGAGAGGAGCTCCCCAGCTCGCGCGCTCCCCTCTCTTCCATCGGCCCCGCTGCCTCCATCCTCGCGTCGCCCCTCTCCCTTCCTCCCGTCGCCGTCTTCAGCTGGAGCAGGAGCTCCCTGCTGCGCTCCGGCCGGCGGAGTCCAAGCCGCCGAGCAGCACCATGCCCTCGTCATGTTCCCCTCTCCCTCCTCCTTCGTCAGCCTCGTCGCCAGCCGACCGAACCAGCAGGAGTTCCCTGCCGCACGCGTCCTTGACGAGCGCGTTGGCCAGCGCCCGACGCCATCGACCTCGAGCTCCCGTGCCCTACTGTCGGTGTCAAAACCGGCGGATCTCGGGTAGGGGGTCCTGAACTGTGCGTCTAAGGCAGATGATAATAGGAGGCAGGAAACACGATGTTTTACCCAGGTTCGGGCCCTCTTGATGGAGGTAAAACCCTATGTCCTGCTTGATTTATTCTTGATGATATGAGTATTACAAGAGTTGATCTACCATGAGATCGGAGAGGCTAAACCCTAGAAGCTAGCCTATGGTATGATTGTATATTGTCCTACGGACTAAAACCCTCCAGTTTATATAGACACCAGAGGGGGCTAGGGTTACACAAGGTCGGTTACAAAGGAGGAGATATACATATCTGTATTGCCTAGCTTTCCTTCCACGCCAAGTAGAGTCCCATCCGGACACGAGACAAAGTCTTCAATCTTGTATCTTCATAGTCCAGCATTTCGGCCAAAGGATATAGTCTGGCTGTCCGGAGACCCCCTAATCCAGGACTCCCTCAGTAGCCCCTAAACTAGGCTTCAATGACGATGAGTCCGGTGCGCAGTATTGTCTTCGGCATTGCAAGGCGGGTTCCTCCTCCGAATACACCACGGAAGAATTTGAATACAAGGATAGTGTCCAACCCTACAAAATAAGTTCCACATACCACCGTAGAGAGAATAATATTTCCACAAATCTAATATGCTGACACGTTTTGGCAACATGGCATTATGCCATGGCCCGGTGATTATTCGAACCGTTTCCTTTAACTAGCCCCGCACATAACACGAGGCAGTTTCTTGACACGTCTTGTCAAAGCAGAGATTGTGTCCCCCTTATTACGGGATTCTCATCAATACGGGCGTGGGTAACCCAACCGCGCCATCAATTGCGGCGCTTGGGGGATAAGCGAGTTTTACCAGGCTAGTGGGGGCGCATAGTTTCGGCTGCCCTTATAAAGGGACAAGGTTTAACCTTTTTCTACCCACGCCTTCTTCCTCCTTGCTCATCCATTCTTGCGCACTCGAACTCCAACTCCCAAGTCCACATCCTTCCGCTCAACCTTCTCCAATCATGTCCAGAGTGGGAGGCAAATGGATGGCTTCCTCCATTACGAGGGACACGTCAAGAAGCTGCGCAGAGCCGGATACTTAGCCGCGAATATCGCGCATCGGCTGCCCGCTGTGGGGCAGATTGTTCCTACCCCTGAACCTCACGAGAGGGTAGTTTTCCTCCACCACTTCCTCCGTGGACTGGGGTTTCCCCTCCATCCATTCATCCGTGGTCTCATGTTCTACTACGGGCTGGACTTCCATGATCTGGCCCCGAACTTCGTCCTTAACATTCCGGCGTTCATCGTCGTGTGTGAGGCTTTTCTCCACATCCAGCCCCACTTCGGCCTGTCGTTAAAGACCTTCAATATCAAGCCGAAGGTGGTGGGAGGCCAACAAGCAGAATGCGGCGGAGCCATGGTGGGTAAGATGCCCAATATTATATGGCTTGAAGGCTCCTTCGTGGAGACCATAAAGGGGTGGCAATCGGCGTGGTTCTACATCACCGAGCCGCGTGACACCAACTGGGTGGCTGCTCCCGAGTTTCGATCCGAAATCCCCACGCGGCTCACCTCCTTAAAAAAGAAGGGCCTGTCCTAGGGTTCATCGGTAGAGCTGGACGGACTCCAGAAATGTATCTGGAATATGGCAGGCAAGAAGCTCAAGCTTGTCAACATAGTCCAGGTCATGCTCATCCGCCGGATCCTCCCATGTCAACAACGGGATTTCAACTTGTGGGAGTTCGACCCGGCCCAGCACCAGACTCTGAGCGAGCTCTTCAACATGGCGCACAAGGACGTTTGGAGGGTGCTGTTCAAGGGCGCCAAGGTCCCTCCCTCTCTCACCGAGGTCCCTCCCTCTCTCATCGAGGACGTCTGGAGGGTGCTGTTCAAGGGCGCATTCGGTGAGTTCTATACATCCGGTAGGATATTTATTTCCCCTATCTTAACCATGTGCAGGGTCTGAGCTCCATGCCTTTGACAGGACTGAGTGGAGACGTCGGGGCAGATTAACTGTCCGGCCCCTCTGCCTGAAGACACTATGGACGCTCTCCTGACGGAGATGCTGACTCCGGCTCCTTACAAGGTGCCAGAGAAGACCAAGAAGGCCAAGGGAACCCGAAAGAGTTCCCGACACCAGGTGTTGTCGGACTCATCGTCCAATAACTCCGCGATGCACTCCTCCCCTGAAGACGAGGAGGAAGATGAAGATGCTCCCCCTTCAATCGGGGGAGACAAGAAAAGGAAGGCCGCCCCGACCGGGGGGGCCGAAGGGTCCAAGAAGAGGAGGACCCTCCTTCCGGACTACTCCACCACCGCCGCTGAAGGCGAAGACGAGTGGCTGCTCAGGGCCAGGCCCCTGGCGAAGTCGTAAGTATTCGAATACTAGAGTAACTCATAGCATACCTTTGTCGCATTGCTTCTCTTAACGCTGAATTATGATTATGCAGACCATCACGAGCCCGTATCGACATATCCTCGTCGGACGGCTCCCTGGGCTCGTCGGATATGGATAGAGATCCACTTCCGACCGCCACCTCCCCTTGCCCTATGGAAAACGCCAAGGTATTTTCTCAAGAGGCACCGGGTCGAGGGGAGGCAGTCACGGAGGCGCCTCAAGGCGACCTTCTGGACTCTGGGAGCAGAGGGAGCAAGGCTCCCGAGGGCTCCGAGTTTGGCCCTCAGTCGAACACCGCGCCGGAACCCCCAGTGGTTTCGGACTTGGGCAAGCGGCCTCCTTCCAAAAGGGGCAAGACGCCTGTGCCGATGACCTCTATCCATCTAGAGGCACCAGACAATCTGCTGGGAGTGCTTCACAACGCTTCCATCGACGAAGAGCACCGCACTATTATGAGTGTGGTGGTCCAGAAGGTTCAGTCCGCCAAGAGCGGACTAACTGAAGCCTGTGCCAGCCTTCTAACAGGCTTTGAGGTAAGTTTTTGAAATATAGGAAAAATATTACTGCATAGACAGTAGCCCCTGATGCTCTGTCCGGTGTTCACAAAGAAAAGCCGAACAGAGGATCAAACAATATCGCAAGAGTCTAATATAAGTATGTCTATATGCGTATGCAGGCTTCGTTGCTGGCCTCTGCCGCACTGACTACGGAGGTCGCGGCACTGAAGCAGGATCTCAAAGGGTCCAAGGAAGAGCTCGGCCTTGCCAAGAGGCGGCTCGAGGAGAACAAAGGTAAGTAGTACCTAGTCTATGGATATATATATAAAAATAATGCGATTGCAAAATGACAGGATCATCGTACATTTGCCAGGGGCCACGACCGAGGTGGCAACCCTGAAGCAAGCGCTATCCGAGGCCGAAAACAAAGTGGCCAAGGAGCGCACCGAGCAGGAAAGGTAGGAGGCTGGGGTGGGCGAGGTGCAGCAAGAGCTCCATGCTCTCTTAACGAAGCACGAGGCATTGGATCTTGACTTGAAGACGCGAGAGTCCGAGCTTGCCGCGGCCCTCGAGAGCGCAAAGAATGCAAAGGCCGAAGCCAAAAACGCCCTCCAGGAGATTGATGCGATGAAGAAGATAGCGGCGGGTAAGGCATTCTATATGCAAAGCATGCATGTGAAAGTAAATTACTTGTTACTTACCCGAATCCGGAGCTCTCCAGGAGCATTCGCAGATTTGCCCCGCAGCGTGTCGGATGCCGCACAGTTTTACCAGGCCGAGGAGGGAAGCTCAACGGAGAAGTTGTTCTGGTCTCAGTATACTGGGACCGAACACCCGATGCCTCTGAGCGACCAGCTGAAGCAACTGGTCGAGCTGCACAAGGCGGTCGAACAGGCCATGAAGGGCTTTATAGTCCGGATGTGGCCTGGCGGCGCCCTTCGTCACAGCTACTTTAGCCTGGTGAGGCGGCTAATGGATGCCTGCCCACAGCTGGAAGTCATTAAGCGGTCCATCTGCATCGAAGGTGCATGCCGGGCTTTCACCCGTGTGAAGGTAAAGTGGGCCAAGATGGACGCCATGAAGCTGGTGAAGGAAGGGCCACCGGAGGGCAAGGAGCATCGCCACCCCGAGATGAAATATGAGGGTGTCCTAAAGGGTGCCCGTCTTCTAGCGGACGAGTGTGCAAAAGATGTAATATTTGAATGAACTTGCTCGTGTAATCCTGTATTATGAAGAACTTGTCCATATGCGCTATGCAACGCTTGTCTGAATTTAAAATATTGCCTTCTGTTCGGCTGTTTATCAAATCTGAGAGATGGCTAGTCGTCGGCTTCTGCCCCCACGCCACGAGTGCTGGGGTGTTTGGGATAAACCTAAGCACTCTTGTTCCCATTGTTGGGTCCTTCGAGGGAGGTGCTCAGCACAACGAACAAGGCAATCGGACTATAATGTGTTATGACTCTCACTTAGCCATAGAATTCTATAATTTTAAATTTCGGTGAAGCCCCTAGTACTCGGAAGGCTGAATTTGGGGTGCGATACATGCCTTAAGCCGGACAGGGCCGACTCCTCGCTCTAAGCGGCACAAGTGTTTAGGGACTCGAAACCTCTCAAACAGTGACCAGTCTCTCGCCTTATCATGACAGTTAGTTTTAGCTTTCCCTACTGAGGTGCTTAGCCCAGCAGAACCGGGGCACAATCGCAGTAGTTCTCCTAGTGCTACCTTAGCCGATATAGCGGAACGTAAGGTACCAAAACATGGGAGCCGGGCAAACCCAACTATTGACCCAAGGCATGATTCGGAGATGATGCATATAATGCTATAAGTTCGGGGTGCCGCACTGTCGAAAGTGTTCGGACTTCTCGCGCCGTATTATGGGGTATGCTTAAGCCCCTAGTGTATTGGCCGTACCAGAGTGTACGGGTGCTAGATGTCGTGAATGAACATATATATAAAAAGGAAGAATGCAATAATAGTCTTAATGCTATGCATTGTTTATTCAAAAAGGTGCGTTAAAGCGGAATGATACAAGTAGTGCGATAAGCAAAAAGTAGGACTGTTTGACATGTCCCTTCAAAGGGCAAGATGAGGAATAGTATTAAAGCAAATATTTCACTCTTTATCGTAATCCACCTGGGAGTTCCGTGGTGTGACGTAGCTTTCTGCCTCCTCAGTTGCTGCATCATGTGTTCGGCAATCATGCTGTCGGACATGGTTTCCAGAGATTAAACTCCTGAAAGAGAAGAATAACAAAAAGGGAAGCCCCTAGTGCGGTTTAAGCCGCGACTTGGAGTGTCCCGCAGTCGTGCCCCCCTCCCCGCCTGTGCCCATGGTATTTTTAATGTGTAATTATGTACGCGTGGCAGGGATTTCGCCGTTTGGCTGGGACCGGAGCGGGGGGCGCATTGCTATGCAAGCTCGGAACGTGCGAGGCGGTCCTGTTGCCGATTACTCCGGGCGCGCTTGAAGGTGTTCGGGTCCTCAATCGCCGAACTAGTGGATTGCCTTAAGAGGCTGCTTTGCGCTTCTGCTGCGAGGGCCGCAGTGTGCTGCTCCGTGCGGAGAGAGCGCTCTGTGTTTCCATTGACTGTGATGACCCTGTTGGAAATATGCCCTAGAGGCAATAATAAAAGGATTATTATTATATTTCCTTGTTCATGATAATTGTCTTTTATTCATGCTATAATTGTCTTATCCGGAAATCATAATACATGTGTGAATACATAGACACCATCCTGTCCCTAGTAAGCCTCTAGTTGACTAGCTCGTTGATCAACAGATAGTCATGGTTTCCTGACTATGGACATTGGATGTCATTGATAACGAGATCACATCATTAGGAGAATGATGTGATGGACAAGACCCAATCCTAAACATAGCACAAGATCGTATAGTTCGTTTGGTAGAGTTTTTCCAATGTCAAGTATCTTTTCCTTAGACCATGACATCGTGTAACTCCCGGATACGGTAGGAGTGCTTTGGGTGTACCAAACGTCACAACGTAACTAGGTGACTATAAAGGTATACTACGGGTATCTCCGAAAGTGTCTGCTGGGTTGACACGGATCAAGACTGGGATTTGTCACTCCGTATGACGGAGAGGTATCTCTGGGCCCACTCGGTAATGCATCATCATAATGAGCTCAAAGTGACCAAGTGTCTGGTTACGGGATCATGCATTACGGTACGAGTAAAGTGACTTGCCGGTAACGAGATTGAACAAGGTATTGGGATACCGACGATCGAATCTCGGGCAAGTAACATACCCATTGACAAAGGGAATTGTATAACGGGGTTGCTTGAATCCTCGACATCGTGGTTCATCCGATGAGATCATCGAGGATCATGTGGGAGCCAACATGGGTATCCAGATCCCGCTATTGGTTATTGACCGGAGAGCCATCTCGGTCATGTCTACATGTCTCCCGAGCCCGTAGGGTCTACACACTTAAGGTTCGGTGACGCTAGGGTTGTAGAGATATGAATATGCAGTAACCCGAAAGTTGTTCGGAGTCCCGAATGAGATCCCGGATGTCACGAGGAGTTCCGGAATGGTCCGTAGGTGAAGAATTATATATAGGAAGTGCAGTTTCGGCCATCGGGAGAGTTTCGGGGGTCACCGGTATTGTACCGGGACCACCGGATGGGTCCCGGTGGTCCACCGAGTGGGACCACCTATCCCGGAGGGCCCCATGGGCTGAAGTGGCAAGGGGAACCAGCCCATAGTGGGCTGGTGCGCCCCCCTTGGCCCACCCCCTGCGCCTAGGGTTGGAAAACCTAGGGTGGGGGGGGGGCGCCCCACTTGCCTTGGGGGCCACTCCACCCTTGGCCGCCGCCCCCCCTAGGAGATCCCATCTTCTAGGGCCGGCGCCCCCCTAGGGGAGCCTATATAAAGGAGGGGAGGGAGGGGCAGCCACACCCTTGACTATTGGCGCCTCCCTCTCCCCTGCTACACCTCTCCCTCTCGCAGAAGAACGGCGAAGCCCTGCTGCGGTGACTGCTGCATCCACCACCACGCCGTCGTGCTGCTGGATCTTCATCAACCTCTCCTTCCCCCTTGCTAGATCAAGAAGGAGGAGACGCGCTGACCGTACGTGTGTTGAACATGGAGGTGCCGTCCGTTCGGCGCAAGGATCTCCGGTGATTTGGATCACGTCGAGTATGACTTCCTCATCCCCGTTCTTTGAACGCTTCGGCGCGTGATCTACAAAGGTATGTAGATGCAATCCGATCACTCGTTGCTAGATGAACTCATAGATGGATCTTGGTGAAATCGTAGAATTTTTTTTGTTTTCTGCAACGTTCCCCAATAGTGGTATCAGAGCTAGGTCTATGCGTAGTTTCTTTTGCACGAGTAGAACACAATTTGTTGTGGGCGTAGATGTTGTCAACTTTCTTGCTGCTACTAGTCTTATTTTGCTTCAACGGTATTGTGGGATGAAGCAGCCCAGACCAACCTTACACGTACACTTACGTGAGACCGGTTCCACCGACTGACATGCACTAGTTGCATAAGGTGGCTGGCGGGTGTTTGTCTCTCCCACTTTAGTTGGAGCGGATTTGATGAAAAGGGTCCTTATGAAGGGTAAATAGAAGTTGACAAATCACGTTGTGGCTTTAACGTAGGTAAGGAAACGTTCTTGCTAGAACCCTATTGCAGCCACGTAAAACTTGCAACAACAATTAGAGGACGTCTAACTTGTTTTTGCAGCAGGTGTTTTGTGATGTGATATGGCCAAAGTTGTGATGAATGATGAATGATATATATGTGATGTATGAGATGTTCATGCTATTGTAATAGGAATCACGACTTGCATGTCGATGAGTATGACAACTGGCAGGAGCCATAGGAGTTGTCTTTATTTTTTGTATGACCTGCGTGTCATTGAGAAACGCCATGTAAATTACTTTACTTTATGGCTAAACGTGTTAGCCATAGTAGTAGAAGTAATAGTTGGCGAGCAACTTCATGGAGACACGATGATGGAGATCATGATGATGGAGATCATGGTGTCATGCCGGTGACAAGATGATCATGGAGCCCCAAGATGGAGATCAAAGGAGCTATGTGATATTGGCCATATCATGTCACTATTATTATTTGATTGCATGTGATGTTTATCATGTTTTTGCATCTTGTTTACTTAGAACGACAGTAGTAAATAAGATGATCCCTCATAATAATTTCAAGAAAGTGTTCCCCCTAACTGTGCACCGTTGCGACAGTTCGTTGTTTCAAAGCACCACGTGATGATCGGGTGTGATAGATTCCAACGTTCACATACAACGGGTGTAAGACAGATTTACACATGCAAACACTTAGGTTGACTTGACGAGCCTAGCATGTACAGACATGGCCTCGGAACACAGAAGACCAAAAGGTCGAGCATGAGTCGTATAGAAGATACTATCAACATGAAGATGTTCACCGATGTTGACTAGTCCATCTCACGTGATGATCGGACACGGCCTAGTTAACTCGGATCATGTTATACTTAGATGACTGGAGGGATGTCTATCTAAGTGGGAGTTCATTGAATAATTTGATTAGATGAACTTAATTATCATGAACTTAGTCTAAAATCTTTACAACATGTATTGTAGATCAAATGGCCAATGTTGTCCTCAACTTCAACGCGTTCCTAGAGAAAACCAAGCTGAAAGACGATGGCAGCAACTATACGGACTGGGTCCGGAACCTGAGGATCATCCTGATAGCTGCCACGAAAGATTATGTCCTACAAGCACCGCTAGGTGAAGCACCTGCTCTCCCTGCAGAACAAGACGTTATGAATGCTTGGCAGACACGTACCGATGATTACTCCCTCGTTCAGTGCGGCATGCTTTACAGCTTAGAGCCGGGGCTCCAAAAGCGTTTTGAGAGACACGGAGCATATGAGATGTTCGAAGAGCTGAAAATGGTTTTTCAAGCTCATGCCCGGGTCGAGAGATATGAAGTCTCCGACAAGTTCTTCAGCTGTAAGATGGAGGAAAACAGTTCTGTCAGTGAGCACATACTCACTATGTCTGGGTTACATAACCTGTCGGAGTAAATAGCCATGGGTAGCCTAGCCGGCTTCCCCTGGCCCTTCTGAAAAAATTACGAGCCCGTCCGGCTCTCAAGAATCCAAGACATGGGCCGCCTTTCCCTTGCTGGTTGTCACCCAGGCCGGCTTTCGGAAGGCAGCCCGACTTTAGCCCTCATGAAAAAAGCCATGGGAGGGCCGACTTCGAGAAGCCGGCCGCGAGAAGGCCGACTCCAAGAAGCTGACTCCCATAAAGCGGTCGAGACCGTACCCTCAAAGTTTGCATCCACCTAGCGGCAATGAGACGGGGCGTGGCTACAGTAAAGCCTGCCACCCCCAAATCCCGGAGCACGACCGGCACAGTGCGCCGTACGCGTGACCATGACCCGTCCGGCACAGCTCTGTTTCCATGTTGACCCTGATGTCATCCACGATGGACTGCCAGTATGGCCTACGGGCGGTGGGCCCCTTCGGGCAGAGAGACACCCGAAGGCGGCCATGCCTCCCCTAGTCAGCCCAAGGTGGAGCCGGCTCCCCGCAGCCGGCTTTCCGCCTCCCTCGAAGGAGACGCCCCATTAAGGAGACAAGACGCGGTGAGGCTACAGTGATCGCCCGCCGGGCGGCGGCGCTGTAGCCATGCCTACCTCGAAGAAGCCCACATCACCAAGATAGAGCAACAGTAACCAGCCGCCAACCAGGTCCCGGACGGTGGGGCCTGCCTGTCGACCAAGGGGCCAGCAGCCAGCGGGACCCACCAGTCGGCGGGCCCCAGCAGCCGGCGCAGAAGCCGGCGAGCGCAGTCACAGACGGCTGGCCCCGCGCCCAGTCGGATTACCATTGTACCCCCGGGGGGTAGGCCTATATAAACCCCCCGGGGCACCCATGCAAAGGGTTGGATCCCTGCTAGTTCTAGACACCACACAAGGAGAAGAAGCAAGCTAGCCGTGCCCTTCTTCTTCCTCCCACCGAACAGCTCAAGGAGCGTTGTGTAGCTACTTGTCCATCTAGTGATCATGCGGAGACCCCGCAGAGCAGCAGTAGGGGTGTTATCTCCACGGAGAGCCCCGAAGCTGGGTAAGATTCGCCGGCGTGCATGTCTTCGCCTCATCCCGTTTCCAGGCACCGGCGACGTCTTACTGGCTCCCACAATGATAAGCTGCCCGTTGGCATATGTCGCACCTACCACCCGACATTTGGCGCCCACCGTGGGGCCAGGTGCATCGTCGTCCGGAGACCTGTTCTAGACGGGAACCCTCTTCCTCCCTCGCGAGCGTAGCCAGCCCGGCACGCCCGATGGCGCTTGCCACGACGCGCTGCAAGGCGTCACCAACGCCTGCGCAGCCAGCAGCCTCGCTGATCTCCTCGACAAAACCCTCATCTCCGACGAGCTCGCCTCCGATGCGGGCACCGACCACCTCGGCCAGCTCCACGTCTCCAGCGAGCCCGCTGTGGATCTGGAGTTGGTCGGCTCCATCGACCCGATGCCTGTCGACTCCGACATGGCCTCCTTCGACACCTTCCCCACCAACGCCACGATCTACAACGACCCGCTTCCCCGAGCCGGTGGCTGCGACGCTGTCACCACTGAGGTGATGGTCATCGGCCACGACGGCGCTGCTGACGAGAGCGCCCATGACGCCCCGCACGCGGCGGCCCACGACTTGTCCACCCCCCTCCCGGCTGATGCCGACGACGAAGCACTGGAGGCGCGCCGCCTCGCCCTCCTCGCAGAGGGCCGGAGGCTGGCTTCCGTGAGACGCCTCACTGAGGCCTACCAGCGCGAAGCTGACCGCGCCGCCTTTGGCACGCCGGCCCCGGGCGGGCCAAGCCAGGCCGGCATTGTCAAGCAACGCGGTGCCGTCATCACCGACACGCTGGGAGTCGACCGCCCAGTCTACGCCACTCCACTCGAGAACCTGCACGCTGCCCAGGCGGCCGTAGACGAGCTGGACGGACTGGGGGCCGAAGAACTTCCCCACATGGCCCGGCGCATCCAGCAGCTGATTGATGCAGCCGCGCAGCAGCACGAAGCTGACGCCCGCGCGGAAAGCCCTCCCCCGCGCCAAGATCACGGCGCGACGTCCCGGATGCCGACTGCGGGCAGAGACCACGCGTGGCGCTAGAAAGAGCTGGCTGCTAGCCGAAGCCAAACCAGAATCTCCATCGAGCGAGACGCGGACGGCCATCCCTGAGCCATGGAATGGCGGGGCAACCCGCCTCCGCCTCGACCCCGTGGAGAGAGATATCCCACCCCGCTGCCAGTGGTGCACCCGACTCTCAGCGGCCGACTAGGTCGCCGCGAAGGAGTCGGCGAGAACGACGCCCGCCATCGGATCGACCGCCTGGCGCGATCCCTGGTGCTGGAAGAAGAAGACGATGTCGGTCCACCTTGCTTCGGCCCCCGCATCCGCGACGAGCCCTTCCCCAAGGGGTTCTCGCTCCTAAGAGACACGCCCAAGTACAACGGCTCCGTGAAGCCGGAAGATTGGTTGATCGACTACTCCAGGGCGGTTAGCATAGCCAACGGCAACCGGCGCGTTGCCATGAAGTACGTGCCCCTCATGCTGCAAGGCACGGCGCGGACCTGGCTCAATAGCCTCAAACCGCGCAGCGCCAACAGCTGGCTAGATTTCACCGAAGCTTTCATCCGCAACTTCACCAGCACCTACAAGCGGGCTCCCAAGCCCAGACAGCTCTCCTTGTGCGTACAAGGCCCCGCCGAGTCGACTCGCGACTACCTCACACGTTGGTCTGAGCTCCGCAACTCTTGCGAAGGGGTGCACGAGGTGCAAGCCATAGAATACTTCACAGCCGGATGCCGAGAAGGCACCCTCCTCAAGCACAAGCTCCTCTGCGACGAGCCGACTACCCTCGATGAGCTTCTGGACATAGCAGACAAGTACGCCACCGCCGACTCCTCGATGAAGACCGAGCTTCGGGTAGACGCGTCCAGAAAAGTACTCAACCCGACGCCCAAGACGCCGGCTGGGGATTCCGGTCGACGCCCACACTCGAACGACCACAAGCGCAAGGGCCCCGCGCCGCCTCCAGCCAGTCGGCAGGTGGCCACAGTTGAAGAGGTGCCGCCTGAAGGGCGACCCGCGCCCAAGAAGCCCAAGGGCGGCAGGCCGGCTTGGCAGTCGGCCTTCTCCTACGAGCAAACTCTCGACGCCCCGTGCAAGTTCCACAGCGGCGCGAAGCCGTCCAACCACACAACCCGGAAGTGCCATTGGCTCACCCGAATCTCTAAAGATGAGGGGCTCGCGCCGCCTCCGCCTGCCGGCCCGCCGCCTCCGGCCCCGCCGCCTCCGGCCGCTCGGCCCGCAGTCGGAGCCGTGCACGACGAATTCCCCGACGAGCAAGCAACCTACATCATCTTTACAAGCCAGCCCGAAGACCGGCGCAGCAAATGCCAAGAGCACCAGGAAGTCAGCGTGGTCGCTGCCAACCCCGCCGGACACATGCATTGGTCAGAAAAGCCCATCAGCTGGAGCCGGGCCGACCATCTAGAGGTGATGCCGACTCCTGGCTCTTATGCGTTGGTCCTGGAAGCCACCCTCGCGACGGACAGACGCGCTGCCCGCTTCTCCCGCATGCTGATAGACGGCGGGAGCAGCATCTACATCCTGTACCGTGATACCCTGGAGAAGCTAAATGTCAAGACGAAGCAGCTCATGCCTACTCGGACAGTGTTTCATGGCATCGTACCCGGTCTGTCCTGCGCCCCCATTGGCAAGATCAAGATTGATGTACTTTTGGGGACAAGGAGCATTTCCGCCGGGAAGCGATCTGGTTTGAAGTGGTGGACCTGGAGAGCCCTTACCATGCATTGCTTGGCCGACATGCCTTGGCCAAATTCATGGCAGTTCCCCACTATGCATACCTCAAGCTGAACATACCAAGCACCAAAGGCGTCATCACCGTAGCCGGCGATTACAAGAAGTCCTCTGAGTGCGCGGCAGCCAGCAGCCGGCTGGCCGAGTCCCTTGTGATTGCCGAAGAAAAGAAGATGTTGGACCGAGTCATGGCCATAGCCGGCAAGCAGTCGGCCGTGTCCCCCGATCCCAAGGAGCATGATGCTCAAGGATCTTTCCAGCCGGCCAAGGAGACGAAGAAGATACCTCTTGACCCCGAGCACCCAGAGAGGTTTGCCGTCATCGGGGCAAACCTGAATAGCAAATAGGAAGGCGAGCTCGCCGATTTCCTCCGTGAGAATCGGGACATCTTTGCATGGTCCCCCAAGGACATGCCGGGTGTTCCGAGGAAATTCGCCGAGCACAAACTACACGTCTGAGAAGACGCAAAGCCAGTCAAACAACCCCTTCGCCGACTGTCGGAGGAGAAACGCAGGATTGTAGGGGAGGAGATAGCCCGGCTTCTGGCAGTCGGCTTCATTATGGAAGTTTTCTTTCCAGAGTGGCTCGCCAACCCGGTCCTCGTGCTAAAGAAGAACAACAAGTGGCGCATGTGTATAGACTACACGAGCCTCAACAAGGCTTGCCCCAAAGATCCCTTTGCTCTGCCGAGGATTGACCAAGTGATAGACTCCACGGCTGGATGCGAGCTGTTGAGTTTCTTGGATGCTTACTCAGGATATCACCAGATAAAGCTAGATCCAGACGACCGCCTGAAGACCGCCTTCATCACGCCATTTGGAGCCTTCTGCTACCTGACTATGACATTCGGCTTGAGAAATGCCGGTGCCACTTTTCAGCGTTGCATGCAGAAATGCCTCCTCAAGCAACTCGGCAGGAATGCCCATGTCTACGTAGATGACATTGTGGTGAAGACGGAGAAGCGCGGCACCTTGCTGGGAGACCTCAAGGAAACATTTGAGAACCTACGCCGGTTCCAAATCAAGCTCAACCCCGAGAAATGCGTGTTCGGAGTGCCAGCCGGCCAGCTCCTAGGCTTCCTGGTCTCCGAACGCGGCATCGAATGCAACCCGGTGAAGATCAAGGCCATCGAGAGAATGATGATCCCCACCAAGCTTCGAGACATCCAAAAGTTCACCGGATGCTTGGCCTCCTTGAACCGCTTCATCAGCCGGCTCGGAGAGAAAGATCTCCCCCTCTACCGCCTCATGAAGAAGAGCACTCACTTCGAGTGGAACGACCAGGCCGACCAAGCTTTTCACGAGCTGAAGAAGATGCTGGCCACGCCGCCCGTCCTAGCAGCGCCGACTGAGAAAGAGCCCATGCTCCTTTACATTGCCGCAACCAGCCAGGTGGTCAGCACCGTCATCGTAGTCCAACGCCCAGAAGAAGGCCGAGCCCAGCCGGTGTATTATTTGAGCGAGGTGTTGTCCGCTTCAAAGCAGAACTACCCGCACTACCAGAAGATGTGTTACGGCGTGTACTTCACCGCCAAGAAGCTGAAGCCCTACTTTCAAGAGCATCCCGTCACGGTCGTATGCACCGCCCCGCTGGCCGAGATCATAGGCAGCCGGGACGCATCCGGCCGGGTGGCGAAATGGGCCATCGAGCTGGCCCCTTACACAATCTTCTACCAGCCCCGCACCGCCATCAAGTCCCAAGCACTGGCTGACTTCCTCGTCGACTGGGCTGAGACCCAGTACCTGCCGCCGGCTCCCGACTCCACCCATTGGCGCATGCACTTTGACGGGTCCAAGATGCGCACCGGCTTGGGAGCCGGCGTCGTCCTTACCTCTCCCAAAGGCGACAAGCTCAGATACACGCTGCAGATTCACTTTGCCACCTCCAATAATGTAGCCGAGTACGAGGCACTCATACACGGGCTCCGGCTTGCCAAGGAACTCGGCATCCGCCGGATCCTATGTTATGGCGACTCAGACTTGGTGGTTCAGCAATCATCCGGCGACTGGGACGCCAAGGACGCAAATATGGCAAGCTACCGCTTCCTGGTTCAACAACTCAGCGGATACTTTAAAGGATGCGAGTTCCTCCACGTACCGCGAGCCGACAACCAGCCAGCCGATGTCCTGGCTCGAATAGGCTCTACTTGGCAAGCAATACCAACCGGCGTCGCTCTACAATGCCTCCTCAAGCCATCTATCAAGCCATCTCCAGAGTCCGATTCCATCTTCGTGCCGCCTGACCCCGACGCGGCCGGGTCCGACTCGAAGAACCAAGCAGGCGACCCCGAGACTTCCGTAGACGGCCCGGGGACTTCGGCAACCGGCTCGGGGACTGCCACACCCGGCTCGGGGACTGCAGTAGCCGGCTCGGGGACTGCACCAGCACAACAGCCGGCGGCCGACTCCAGCATTTCACTACCCAGCCCGCCCACCCTGGTGGCAGTAGCCACATTGGCAGTAGGAGAAGTCGCGGCTCCGTCATGGGCTCAGTCCATCCTCAACTTCCTAGTAAACCAAGATCTGCCAGCTGACCAAACAGAGGCAAGACAAGTCCAACGTCGAGCCGGAGCATACACAATCGTCAACAGAGAACTAGTCAAGCACAGTGTCACTGGAGTCCTCCAATGGTGCGTCGAGCAAGAGAAGGGCATTGCAATCCTCAGAGACATTCACCAAGGAGAATGCGGCCACCATGCGGCCTCAAGATCACCCGTCGCCAAAGCCTTCCGCCATGGTTTCTTTTGGCCGACTGCTTTGGATGACGCCAAGGAATTAGTTAAATATTGCAAAGGGTGCCAAGTCTTCAGCTCCAAGCAACACATGCCGGCTTCGGCACTCAAGACCATTCCCCTCACCTGGCCCTTCGCCGTTTGGGGACTAGACATGGTGGGCCCATTCAAGACGGCGCGCGGCGGCATGACGCATTTGCTCGTCGCCGTGGACAAATTCACCAAGTGGATTGAGGAAAAGCCGATCAAGAAGCTGAATGGGCCGACTGCTGTGACATTCATCGCAGACATAACAACTCGGTACGGCGTGCCACACAGCATCATCACCGACAATGGCACAAATTTTGCCAAAGGAGCCTTGGCACGTTTCTGCGCAGCCCAAGGTATCCGGCTAGACTTAGCGTCCGTCGCCCACCCGCAGTCAAACGGCCAGGTCGAGCGAGCCAACGGCCTCATCCTCTCCGGCATCAAGCCCCGACTAGTCGTACCACTGGAGCGTTCAGCCGGCTGTTGGCTCGATGAGCTACCGGCTGTCCTCTGGAGCCTGCGCACTACACCAAACAAGTCAATCGGCTTCACCCCTTTCTTCCTCGTGTATGGTGCCGAGGCAGTCATCCCAACTGACATCGAGTTCGACTCGCCTCGAGTAACCATGTACACGGAAGCGGAGGCCAAGGAAGCACGAGAAGACGGCGTCGACCTGCTGGAAGAAAGCCGGCTGTTAGCCCTCAGCCGGTCTGCCATCTACCAGCAGGGCCTGCGCCACTACCACAGCCGGAAGGTCAAGCCAAGATCCTTCCAAGAGGGCGATCTTGTGCTCCGGCTGATCCAACGAATAGCCGGCCAGCACAAGCTCTCGGCCCCTTGGGAGGGCCCCTTTGTCATCAGCAGAGCCTTAGGCAACGACTCCTACTACCTGATCGACGCGCAGAAGCCGAAGGCATGAAAGAGAGATGACTCCGGCAAGGAGTCGGAACGACCATGGAAGGCCAACCTCCTTCGAAGATTTTACAGCTGAAATGCAGTATGTATCACGCTAACTTTTGTACTAAGTACGAGACAATAGGCCCCCTGAGGAGGGCTCGGGGACTATCATCTTTTATCTATGAATGAAAAGTATCATGCTTATGACCTTGTCATTTCATTTACTTGTTCCGTCCGGCAGCGGGTTCGACTAGTCGGCCCGGGGACTGGCCGACTGGAGTTATATTAGAAGTACTACCCGCAGTCAGACAAGTAGTGTGCCGGCTCCCAAGCCTTCTCTTGCCAAAAGTTGCAGTTCGAAGAACCGACTGTCCGGCTGGCAAGAGTTAAAGGCAGGAACGGGCGCCCACACGAAAAACGGCTAGGGACTAACTGACTAATATAACAAAAGCCGGTTTTTCTCCCACCGCCGACAGGCTACCAGAGTAGCCGGCCGGCCGGTTTCCATTCACTTCACTTCAATCCAAGAAATCTCGAGTACTTGCCTCCCCAAAGAGGGAAGGCGGCAAAGGAAAAAGCCTAAGGATAAAAAGCATACGCGAATGGAAACCAAACATGCACATAATAATATTTACATAAAAGACCTCCAAGAGGCCAGCATTCAACATAGTTTGGATACACCCCCAGTGGGTGGAACTGCGAAAGCTTAATAAAGATTGTTCAAAAGGCAACAAGCAGGAAAAATAAGGACGGCAGGTCAAGCTGGCAGAGCGACCGACGAGCCGGGCTGGTCGGCGGAGACGGTTGTGCCAGCTGAAGGAGTGGCCGGCTGGCGAACCTCGGCTTGATCACCGCCTCCCGCAGAGGGCGCGCTTCCACGCGCCTCGTTGCTGGAGGCACGGTCAGCCTGAGGCCGGCCGGTTGTTCCACCAGCCGGCTCGACGTCTTCACCGTCCTCTTCTTCGTCATCCTCGCCCTCGTCGCTGGAGGCGATCTCCTCTGCCGAGTCCTCGCCCACCGCCGGGTTCAGCCCGAACCACTCCTCCGGCTGTGCAACGCTGTCATCATTGATTTCAGGTGCAAAAACGCTGATGTTGGTGCACTCGGCGATCGTCGAAGCACGCTGGGCGATAGCCGGCCGCACCTCCTCCAGCTCCGCTTCGGCCTCCAGCCGCCAAGTGCGCAGCTGGTCCAGGTTCAGCCCTGGGTACCAAGCTCGAACGAACTCCAACACCCGCCCGGCTCCAAGACGGGCCACCGACGCCTTCCAAGCTTCAAAGCGACCGATTGCGACCTCCAGCCAGTCGGCAGTCCGGCTTGGGGTGCGGGGGATCGCCTCGCCGGGCCAGAGGGCGGCCAACACCTGCGCCCCGGCACGTTGGAGTCGGCGAAGCATCCGGTGAGCCGGCTGCAGCCGCGCTTGGACAACCAAGAGCTGCTCCTCAAGCGTCCTATTCGCGTCCGGCGCGATGTTGGCCCCCGCCTGACGGCGCGCCTCACGATGGGCCTCGATGGTTTGGGCGGCGAAGGCGGAGTAGCCGGGAAAGTAGTCTGCACAAGAAAACAGGCAGCAGCACGAGTTAGGCCAAAAACCAGGCGGCAAGGGGCAGGAGAGGAGCGAGGAAGGTGGCTTACCGTCGATCAAGTCCTCGATGCGGCCGAAGCCTTCATCCAGCGCTTGCCGGGTCTCAGCCCAGCTCGCCGCCTCGGTCTCAAACTCTGCCTTCAGGGCAGCCTCGCTATCCTGCGCTTTCTGCAGGGCCGCCTTGTGGCTCTTCTCTTGGTCAGCCAGCTTCTTGGCCAGGCGGTCACACTCCTGGACCAAGGCAGCGTACTCAGCATCCTTGGTACGAAGGGCGGCCTGCGCTTCGCCGAGCTCCCTCCTCAAGTCGGCGTTGGCCCCTAAAAGCGCGAAAGACAAAAGAAAACCAATAAGGAAAAAGTCGTCAAGGAAGATCCGACCCGATTGCTCAGCAGTCGGCCCGAATCTCGGAGACTACACCCAGTGGGTGCGCTGACGCGCCCCCACAGGAGAAAGACAAGATCAAGCACTTACTTCGGCTATTGGCCAGGTCGTCGGTCTTCCGACCCAACTCCTGAGCCTGGGAGTTGAAGGCGGCAGCATGGGAGTTATGATATTCCTAGAAGTTCAGACAGGAAGCAAAAATAAGGAAGTCGTCAAGAAATATCCAACCCGACTGCTCAGCAGTCGGCCCGAATCTCGGGGACTACACCCAGTGGGTGCGCTGACGCGCCCCGACGGAAGAAATCAAGAGACCAAAGCGGCCAAGAATGAAAAACTCACCCGGATGGCGGCCCGCGTCGACAGGAACTCCTGGGTGTACTGCTGCAGCAGGGCGGCCTGAGCTTGAAGCCGGCTCCGGACCTCTTGAGCCGCCACATTCAGCTCGCCAGTCCCCCCGCTGGGAGTCCACTCGAATGAGGCGGTGCTGGCCGCCTCCAGAGCCTCCGCCGACTGGCCGGCGCCAGCAACTCGGCGCGACTCCGGCGGAGCGGTGCCTCCCCCTGCGCGCCGACGCGTCACTGGCTGCACCTCGAAGACGGCTCCGTCCTCTGGCTCACCCCCGGCCGGCTCCTCTGGCGCCGCTGACGATTGGCCGCCTTGGCCCGCTCCGGTTGGCGCTGCTGGCGACGCTCTCCCCGCGAGGACCACGAGGTCCTCCCTCCTCTCCATCAGTGGCGGGTCTTGAACGATTTCCTCCACCAGGGGCAATGGGGTGTCAGGGGCCATGGCTCGGAGGGGAATGGCGAGCAGCGGAGGCTGGTTACGCGAACCCTCCGCCTCCGTCTCCGTGGTCGCCGCCTCCGCCTAGGACTTGGCTGCCGCGTCGGCCTGCTCCCTCGCCGCCTGGGCGGCCGCTTTTTTCGCCGCCTCGCGCTCCTCCCGCGCCTCACGGGCGTTCCGCTCTGTGGCCTCCCTGAGGTCAGCGCGGGGGTCCACGCGGCGGGAGCACGAAAACCCTCCAGTCGGCCCAACTACGGAGCCGCCCGGACCCCGCTCAAGGGAAAGCGGCGCCCTGTCCAGCAAGCGGGAAAAAGTTAGGAAGAATGTTCGAACAGGAGAGAACGATGAAAAGCATGCGACCAGGCAATCGACGACTTACGCTGAGACCGCCTGAGGCTGCTTCACCGCCTTGCGGAAGCGGGCCGCTTTCGCGGCCGGCTCATCTTGTTTGGTCGCCGTGGTGAAGGCTTTGGACTTCTTCGGCCGACTGTCGAAGAGGGTTGACGCGGCCTGGCGCTTCTGTGTGCCGCCGCTGGCAGCCGGCGCGGTAGACGAGCCCGCGCCCTGATGGTCGGCCGCCGGCTGGCGACGCGGGGCGACTTCGGCTTCGGCATCATCCGGCTAGTCCTCGAAGCTGGCGGTAAGCCCTGTGCCTCTGGGCTCGGCGTCGTCCCCCACGATGGCGTCTTCCATGGCGGCCGCCCCCAAATCTGGGTCGTCGACGTCATCCACCGTGCGGTCGGCGACGTACTGGTGTTCTATCCCCGCTGCCCCGGTCGTCGGCAGAAGAAGGGGGTTCTGCTAAGAAGAACCGACCGATCAGAAGCCGGCCATCATAAAGCCGGCTACCAACAAAAAGAAGAAAGAGAGGAAAGCTTACCACGGGCGGAGGGTTGACGCGAGAATACGGCACCTTGCCGTATCGCCAGTCCTCGGCGAGCTTGCAATTGGAGATATGATTTACCATGTACGATACCTCCGCATGAGGCATCTCCCTGGTGCTCAGCCGGCTTGGGTCGAAGCAGCCGCTCATCTGACACATCATGTGGGGCCGGCTTTGGATAGGAAGTATCCGGTGCTCCACGAAGGCGGCCACCAAGTCGGCCCCGCTCAGGCCTTCCGACTGGATCATCACCCGAAGCCGGGAGACGGCAGCGTTCCCGGCCTGAGACAGTGACCTGGACCAGAAACTCCATGAGGGCTGCCTCCCAGCCGGCGGGCCGGCTACGTAAGCCGGCAGGTTGACGTGGTCTCCTTGCTGGGCGACGTTCTTCATGTAGAAGTACGACTTCTGCCAGATCTTCACCGACTGGATCAGGGGGATGGACGGGAACGGGTTGTTCTCGCCCGACCTCCTCATGGCGATGAAGGCCCCGCAGGGGGCTGGCACGCCTGCGACGACGGTGCCGAGTTTGCTCTGGAAGAATTCCCCCCAGAGCTCCAGCGTGGGGAGGAGCCCTAAGAAACCTTCGCAGAGAGAGACGAAGGCCGACAGCAGCAGCACTGCATTGGGCGTGAGGTGATGCGGCTGAAGATTGTAGAACTCGAGGAAGGAGCGTAGGAATCCGCTCACCGGAAGGCCTAAGCCGCGCAGGAAGTGCGAACGGAAGACGACCCGCTCGCCCTCCTCCGGTGCCGGCGAGATCTCCGTCTCTGGCGCCAGGCAGACCCGCACGAGGTTGGCGTCGGGCAGGCGCTGAGTCTGGCAGAGGAACTCAACATGGTCCTCATGGACGTTGGAGCCATCCCACGAGCTCGACAGCGCCATGGGAACAAGACGATGTGGCGGCGTGGCGGCGCTGAGACGGGAGGCTGCGGCGGCAACGAGAGGAAGAAAGGAGGACGAGAAGGGGTGGAGCGAGAGAGAGCGTGCGAACCTCTGTCACTCCCCCTCCTCCCCCTACTTATAGGCTCGCGTGGCGGAGCCGAGGAGGCGCGGCGTGGGGAAACGTGGGGATCAATTGTGCCCACTCCCCCACGTCTCGTGATTACTGTGCCTTGATGGCGGAATAAAACCGTCGCGGGAAGGCGAGCGGTCCATGTGGGCCGCGGAAGATCCACGCTCGGACCGAGGCCTGTGAGTGGCGGGCCCGGGCCTGCGGCGGCGTCCCGTCGCGCGCGTGCGTTGGCAGAATGTCCTCGCCACGTGGCCCACGTTCCCTCCTACGAGAAACGGAGCTCTCTGAAGTCGGCGTGCACAAGCAAAGCCGGCCCAGCAAGATAGGAAGCTGACCAAGCTTCTCGTCCCCTTATCAGTCTCGAAGCTCGCTCAGCTTAGGGGACTACTGTCGGAGTAAATAGCCATGGGTAGCCTAGCCGGCTTCCCCTGGCCCTTCTGAAAAAATTACGAGCCCGTCCAGCTCTCAAGAATCCAAGACATGGGGCCGCCTTCCCCTTGCTGGTTGTCACCCAGGCCGGCTTTCGGAAGGCAGCCTGACTTTACCCCTCATGAAAAAAGCCATGGGAGCGCCGACTTCGAGAAGCCGGCCACGAGAAGGCCGACTCCAAGAAGCCGACTCCCATAAAGCGGTCGAGACCCTACCCTCAAAGTTTGCATCCACCTAGCGGCGATGACACGGGGCATGGCTACAGTAAAGCCTGCCACCCCCAAATCCCGGAGCATGACCGGCATAGTGCGTCGTACGGGTGACCATGACCCGTCCGGCACAGCTCTGTTGCCATGTTGACCCTGATGTCATCCACGATGGACTGCCAGTATGGCCTACGGGCGGTGGGCCCCTTTGGGCAGAGAGACACCTGAAGGCGGCCATGCCTCCCCTAGTCGGCCCAAGGTGGAGCCGGCTCCCCGCAGCCGGCTTGCCGCCTCCCTCGAAGGAGATGCCCCATTAAGGAGACAAGACGCGGTGAGGCTACAGCGATCGCCCGCCGGGCGGCGGCGCTGTAGCCACGCCTACCTCGACGAAGCCCACGTCACCAAGATAGAGCAACAGTAACCAGCCGCCGACTAGGTCCCGGACGGTGGGGCCTACCTGTCGACCAAGGGGCCGGCAGCCGGCGGGACCCACCAGTCGGTGGGCCCCAGCAGCCGGCGCAGAAGCCGGTGAGCACAGTCACAAACGGCTGGGCCCCGCACCCAGTCGGATTACCATTGTACCCCCGGGGGTAGGCCTATATAAACCCCCCGGGGCACCCATGCAAACGGTTGGATCCCTGCTAGTTCTAGACACCACACAAGGAGAAGAAGCAAGCTAGCCGTGCCCTTCTTCTTCCTCCCACCAAACAGCTCAAGGAGCGTTGTGTAGCTACTTGTCCATCTAGTGATCATGCGGAGACCCCGCAGAGCAGCAGTAGGGGTGTTATCTCCACGGAGAGCCCTGGAGCTGGGTAAGATTCGCCGGCGTGCATGTCTTCGCCTCATCCCGTTTCTAGGCACCGGCGACGTCTTACTGGCTCCCACAATGATAAGCCACCCGTTGGCATATGTCGCACCTACCACCCGACATAACCGCTTGAATCAGCTGGAGTTAATCTCCCGGATGACGCGGTCATTGACAGAATCCTTCAGTCGCTTCCACCGAGCTACAAGAGCTTTGTGATGAACTTCAATATGCAGGGGATGGAAAAGACCATTCCTGAAGTATTTGCAATGCTGAAATCAGCAGAGGTAGAAGTCAAAAAGGAACATCAAGTGTTGATGGTGAATAAAACCACTAAGTTCAAGAAAGGCAAGGGTAAGAAGAACTCCAAGAAGGACGGCAAGGGAGTTGCCGTGCCCGGCAAGTGCCGGGAAGAAGCCAAAGAATGGACCCAAGCCCGAGACTGAGTGCTTTTATTGCAAGGAAAGTGGTCACTGGAAGCGGAACTGCCCCAAATACTTAGCGGACAAGAAGACCGGCAAAACGAAAGGTATATGTGATGTACATGTAATTGATGTGTACCTTACCAGTACTCGTAGTAGCTCCTGGGTATTTGATACCGGTGCAGTTGCTCACATTTGTAACTCAAAGCAGGAGCTGCGGAATAAGCGGAGACTGGCGAAGGACGAGGTGACGATGCGTGTCGGGAATGGTTCCAAGGTCGATGTGATTGTCGTCGGCACGCTACCTCTACATTTACCTACGGGGTTAGTTTTGAACCTCAATAATTGTTATTTAGTGCCAAGTTTGAGCATGAACATTGTATCAGGATCTCGTTTAATACGAGATGGCTACTCATTTAAATCCAAGAATAATGGTTGTTCTATTTATATGAGAGATATGTTTTATGGTCATGCTTCGATGGTGAATGGTTTATTCTTAATGAATCTCGAGCGTAATGCTACACATATTCATAGTGTGAATACCAAAAGATGTAAGGTTGATAATGATAGTCCCACATACTTGTGGCACTGCCGCCTTGGTCACATAGGTATCAAACGCATGAAGAAGCTCCATGCAGATGGACTTTTAGAGTCTCTTGATTACGAATCATTTGACATGTGCGAACCATGCCTCATGGGTAAAATGACCAAGACTCCGTTCTCAGGAACAATGGAGCGAGCAACCAACTTATTGGAAATCATACATACTGATGTGTGCGGTCCAATGAGTGTTGAGGCTCGCGGTGGTTATAGTTATGTTCTCACCCTCACTAATGACTTGAGTAGATATGGGTATGTCTACTTAATGAAACACAAGTCTGGGACCTTTGAAAGGTTTAAGGAATTTCAGAGTGAGGTTGAAAATCAACATGACAGGAAAATCAAGTTCCTGCGATCAGATCATGGAGGAGAATACTTGAGTCATGAATTTGGCACACACTTAAGAAAATGTGGAATAGTTTCACAACTCACGCCACCTGGAACACCTCAGCGTAATGGTGTGTCCGAACATCGTAATCGCACTCTATTAGATATGGTGCGATCTATGATGTCTCTTACTGATTTACCGCTATCATTTTGGGGCTATGCTTTAGAGACTGCCGCATTCACTTTAAATAGAGCTCTGTCGAAATCTGTTGTGACGACACCGTATGAATTATGGTTTGGGAAGAAACCTAAGCTGTCGTTTCTAAAAGTTTGGGGATGCGATGCTTATGTCAAGAAACTTCAACCTGAAAAGCTCGAACCCAAGTCGGAAAAATGCGTCTTCATAGGATACCCTAAAGAAACTATTGGGTATACCTTCTACCTCAGATCCGAAGGCAAGATCTTTGTTGCCAAGAATGGATCCTTTCTAGAGAAAGAGTTTCTCTCGAATGAAGTATGTGGGAGGAAAGTAGAACTTGATGAAGTATTACCTCTTGAACCGGAAAGTGGTGCAACTCAAGAAAATGTTCCTGAGGTGCCTGCACCAACTAGAGAGGAAGTTAATGATGATGATCATGAAACTTCAGATCAAGTTGCTACTGAACTTCGTAGGTCCACAAGGACACGTTCCGCACCAGAGTGGTACGGCAACCCTGTCTTGGAAATCATGTTGTTAGACAACGGTGAACCTTCGAACTATGAAGAAGCGATGGCGGGCCCAGATTCCAACAAGTGGCTTGAAGCCATGCAATCCGAGATAGGATCCATGTATGAAAACAAAGTATGGACTTTGACAGACTTGCCCCATGATCGGCGAGCGATAGAAAACAAATGGATCTTTAAGAAGAAGACGGACGTGGATGGTAATGTGACCATCTATAAAGCTCGGCGTGTCGCTAAGGTTTATCAACAAGTTCAAGGGGTTGACTACGATGAGACTTTCTCACCGGTCGCGAAGCTGAAGTCCGTACGAATCATGTTAGTAATTGCTGCATTCTATGATTATGAGATATGGCAAATGGACGTCAAAACGGCATTCCTTAATGGTTTTCTTAAGGAAGAATTGTATATGATGCAACCGGAAGGTTTTGTCGATCCTAAGAATGCTGACAAGGTGTGCAAGCTCCAATGCTCGATTTATGGGCTGGTGCAAGCATCTCGGAGTTGGAACATTCGCTTTGATGAGATGATCAAAGCGTTTGGGTTTATGCAGACTTATGGAGAAGCCTGCTTTTACAAGAAAGTGAGTGGGAGCTCTGTAGCATTTCTCATATTATATGTAGATGACATACTTTTGATGGGAAATGATATAGAACTTTTTGACAGCATTAAGGCCTACTTGAATAAGAGTTTTTCAATGAAGGACCTTGGAGAACCTGCTTATATATTAGGCATCAAGATCTATAGAGATAGATCAAGACGCCTCATAGGTCTTTCACAAAGCACATAACTTGATAAGATATTGAAGAAGTTCAATATGGATCAGTCTAAGAAGGGGTTCTTGCCTGTGTTGCAAGGTGTGAAATTGAGCTCAGCTCAATGTCCGACCACGGCAGAAGATATAGAAGAGATGAGTGTCATCCCCTATGCCTCAGCCATAGGTTCTATTATGTATGCCATGCTGTGTACCAGACCTGATGTAAACCTTGCCGTAAGTTTGGTAGGTAGGTACCAAAGTAATCCCGGCAAGGAACACTGGACAGCGGTCAAGAATATCCTAAAGTACCTGAAAAGGACTAAGGAAATGTTTCTCGTTTATGGAGGTGACTAAGAGCTCGTCGTAAAGGGTTACGTCGACGCTAGCTTCGACACAGATCTGGATGACTCTAAGTCACAAACCGGATACGTGTATATTTTGAATGGTGGGGCAGTAAGATGGTGCAGTTGCAAGCAGAGCGTCGTGGCGGGATCTACATGTGAAGCGGAGTACATGGCAGCCTTGGAGGCAGCGCATGAAGAAATTTGGGTGAAGGAGTTCATCACCGACCTAGGAGTCATACCCAATGCGTCGGGGCCGATCAAACTCTTCTGTGACAACACTGGAGCTATTGCACTTGCCAAGGAGCCCAGGTTTCACAAGAAGACCAGGCACATCAAGCGTCGCTTCAACTCCATTCGTGAAAATGTTCAAGATGGAGACATAGATATTTGTAAAGTACATACGGACCTGAATGTATCAGATCTATTGACTAAACCTCTCCCTAGAGAAAAACATGATCAACACCAGAATTTCATGGGTGTTCGATTCATCACAATGTAACTAGATTATTGACTCTAGTGCAAGTAGGAGACTGTTGGAAATATGCCCTAGAGGCAATAATAAAAGGATTATTATTATATTTCCTTGTTCATGATAATTGTCTTTTATTCATGCTATAATTGTGTTATCCGGAAATCGTACTACATGTGTGAATACATAGACACCAACATGTCCCTAGTAAGACTCTAGTTGACTAGCTCGTTGATCAACAAATAGTCATGGTTTCCTGACTATGGACATTGGATGTCATTGATAACGAGATCACATCATTAGGAGAATGATGTGATGGACAAGACCCAATCCTAAACATAGCACAAGATCGTATAGTTCGTTTGCTAGAGTTTTTCCAATGTCAAGTATCTTTTCCTTAGACCATGACATCGTGTAACTCCCGAATACCGTAGGAGTGCTTTGGGTGTACCAAACGTCCCAACGTAACTAGGTGACTATAAAGGTATACTACGGGTATGTCCGAAAGTGTCTGTTCAGTTGACACAGATAAAGACTGGGATTTGTCACTCCGTATGACGGAGAGGTATCTCTGGGCCCACTCGGTAATGCATCATCATAATGAGCTCAAAGTGACCAAGTGTCTGGTCACGGGATCATGCATTACTGTACGAGTAAAGTGACTTGCCGGTAACGAGATTGAACAAGGTATTGGGATACCGACGATCGAATCTCGGGCAAGTAACGTATCGATTGACAAAGGGAATTGTATAACGGGGTTGCTTGAATCCTCGACATCGTGGTTCATCCGATGAGATCATCGAGGAGCCATGTATTTGGCATGAGCGATCGAGTATACGGTCTAAACTAGACGGGTCCGGAGTGCTTCTTTTGAATGACTTTTTCCGCTGACCGGGTTTAGAGCCTTTGAATCCAGCATTGACAGCCGTATCCTCAGTATTGTCGCTGTTAATGCGGCGCTTATGTTTGTTGCGACGTGACCTGCCGTTGCCGTCCTTGGTATCGGAAGTACCATGGTTCTTTGATATGTTATTGCTACGAGCCAACCAGCTGTCTTCTCCCGCACAAAAGCGGGTCATGAGTGTCGTGAGGGCTGCCATAGATTTCAGCTTTTCCTGGCCAAGGTGCCGGGCAAGCCATTCGTCGCGGATGTTGTGCTTGAAAGCTGCTAGGGCCTCTGCATCCGGACAGTCGACGATTTGATTTTTCTTTGTTAGGAACCGTGTCCAGAATTGCCTGGCGGATTCCTCTGATTGCTGAATTATGTGGCTTAAGTCATCGGCGTCTGGTGGTTGCACATAAGTGCCCTGAAAGTTGTCGAGGTATGCGGCTTCCAGATCTTCCCAACAGCCAATGGACTCTGCTGGCAAGCTGTTGAGCCAATGTCGAGCTGGTCCTTTGAGTTTGAGTGGGAGGTATTTGATGGCGTGTAGGTCATCACCGCAGGCCATGTGTATGTGCAGGAGGAAATCCTCCATCCATACTGCGGGATCTGTTGTGCCGTCGTATGATTCTATATTTACGGGTTTCAAACCCTCTAGGATTTGATGATCCATTACTTCATCTGTGAAGCATAAGGGGTGTGCGGTGCCTCTGTACTGGGCTATATCGCGACGTAGCTCAAATGAGTCATACCCGCTGTGTTTGGCCCGGCCGGACTTACTTTTGTTGTATCCGGCGTGACGATTATCGTCTTGCATAGTGGCGCGCCCTCGTGATCCATAGATCGATCTTGCGTGTTTTGCTTTGTCCTCCAATACGTCTCGCAGGTCTGGCGTATTTCCCCATGCCTTTTTATTTGAATGACGTCGGGGTGCGGGCTGAGCTTTTGGCTAGCATGTCTCTCTGTCGTGGCCACGAGGTGGCCGATCAGCCGCGTCATACGCCAGGGATGTAGGTTTCGGTGCTTCCTCCTCCAGTTGGGGTAGCAACCTGCACTTTGGGTAACTCTTGGAGAGGCGTTCGAGTTTATATTCCTCAACCACCAGGACTTCAGTCCATCTGTCAGCTAGCAAATCTTGATCAGCTTGAAGCTGTTGCTGCTTTTTCTTAAGGCTATTTGTCATGGCTATAAGCCGGTGCTTGAAGCGCTCTTGTTCGACGGGATCCTCTAGAACGACGAATACGTCATCACCGAGGCTTGCCTTGTCTTCGGAGGGAGGCATGTAATTATCATCCTCCGCCTCTCCATCTGCCGCTCTTTCAGGAGGGCTGGCTCCTTCATCCTCCTGCTCTAAATCTTGCTGGAGGGGATTGTTGTTGTCTTCGGCACTATCCAGAGTGCTATTATCTCTAGTGCCGATATCACCACTTTTGCCTTGGCGAGACTTAGAGTGGCGCCGCTGATGCCGGCGCTTGGGTTGCTTCTTGGAGGGGTCATCCTCCATTGTCTCGTCACCATTGCCTTCTTTGGGTGTGTCCACCATGTATATATCATATGATGAGGTGGCGGTCCAGTGCCCTGTGGGCAGTGGTTCCTCTTCGACTCCCGCATCGTCGTCCATACCGTCGATGTCTTCGGAGTCAAAGTCGAGCATGTCGGTTAAGTCATCGATAGTGGCTACTAGGTAGGTGGTGGGTGGGCGGCGGATTTCTTCGTCATCCGCATCCCAATCCTGCAGGACGTAGTTCGGCCAGGACTCTCCTGACAAGGAGAGAGACCTTAATGAGTTCAGTATGTCGCCGAAGGGCGAGTGCTGAAAAATATCCGCGGAGGTAAACTCCATGATCGGCGCCCAATCGGATTCGATAGGAACGGGTGCAGGCGGTTTGGAGTCCATGGCCGGAGAAGGATCTGGCAGTTTGGCAACACGGCTCTCGTGAAGGGTAAGGTCGATATTCGGCTCGATCGCCGCAGAGGATGCGGCCTCCGTGGCGTGGTCTATCCACCCGTCCACGGATAGCGAAACTGGCTCCGAATTGAGGGTCGGAGCGGCTGCCGGTGCAAGTTCTCGAACACTGTCCAGTGGTAGAGCTAAATCGTACTCATCGTGATCGTGCGGCGCACAAGGCAGGGGCTCGAATCCGTCGAAGATCAAGTCTCCGCGGATATCGGCTGTGTAGTTTAAGCTTCCAAACCTGACCTGGTGGCCAGGGGCGTAACTTTCGATCTGCTCCAAATGGCCAAGCGAGTTGGCCCGTAGTGCGAAGCCGCTGAACTCAAAGATCTGTCTGAGGAGAAAAGTCTCACCCTGGACTGCATCACTATCAATGATCGTAGGAGCCATAAAGCCTAATGGCGACGACACAGAGGAACTCTCAATGAAAGCACCAATGTCGGTGTCAAAACCGGAAGATCTCGGGTAGGGGGTCCCGAACTGTGCGTCTAAGGCGGATGGTAACAGGAGGCAGGGAACACAATGTTTTACCCAGGTTCGGGCCCTCTTTATGGAGGTAAAACCCTATGTCCTGCTTGATTTATTCTTGATGATATGAGTATTACAAGAGTTGATCTACCACGAGATCGCAGAGGCTAAACCCTAGAAGCTAGCCTATGGTATGATTGTATGTTGTCCTACGGACTAAAACCCTCTGGTTTATATAGGCACCAGAGGGGGCTAGGGTTACACAAGGTCGGTTACAAAGGAGGAGATATACATATCCGTATTGCCTAGCTTGCCTTCCACGCCAAGTAGAGTCTCATCCGGACATGAGACGAAGTCTTCAATCTTGTATCTTCATATTCCAATAGTCCAGCCAAAGGATATAGTCCGGCTGTGCGGAGACCCCCTAATCCAGGACTCCCTCACCTGCCTTGTCCGCGCGCCTCTGGTGAAGCTCCGGGAGCAGCCATGGATGTCGTCCGCCGCCTCCGGCTGGAAGCTCCGGCACGCCCAAGCCTTGGAGGCGACCGGATCGACCTCCCTAAGCCCTCGTCGCTGGCCTACCCTGCTTCTGCTATGCCGAACGACGACGACCAGCGCCATTCCTCCTGCTTGACCTGCTGCCGTGCCTTCGTTTCGTCTCCTAGCGAAGGAGATGACTAGCAGCACCCAGCCCCGTTGACCGCTGCACGCGCAGGCCCAGTGCACCCACCACAGCCTTCCCTCCTTGCATGGGTTGCGCCCCTCTCCTTGGCCAAGACCGGGACCCCGCGAACGACAAGTTCCTCCACGATGCCCGAACGGCTACATGATGACCCTGGACATGGGATTGCAAAACGCCAAGTACATGGATATGCCAAGTTCCTCTCCAAAACATGTACGAATACGCCCAGCGATGCGACAAGTACCTCTACCGGCGACCCTCGAAGAGTTCGGATTCGTCAAGTTCGACTACCATGGCGTGAACCACTACTCCCACGACGTCGTGTGTACCCCTACCGTCACCCCGAAGACGTTGGAGTCATCAAGTACCTCTCCGATCGAACGCGAACCACTACTTCCGCTACTATCGAACCCATTCCGCTCCGAAAATGAATGCTTCGAAGGTATAACCGCCGGAACAACGCCCGTGGACCGAATGCATGTGTTGTATGAGTTGAACTCCATGTTTGCACCGTGCCCGTTTGTTTCATGCATGTCCCCGTTTGCCATGCCGTCGACCCATGGGAACCCGGTAACCGGGATCACCCCACCATCTTTTGCACGCTCCCGCCACACTTCCTTTGCACCGGTATCTCCATGAGCTACCGGAACCATTATGTTGTTGTGGCAACATTTTCAGATTCGTTCCCGTGGCCCCTTTTCCTTCCGCCATGGCGACAAATGCTCTATATCATGTTCATATCAACATTTTCAAAAAAATGCTTAAAACTTGCTATGTCATCCGCATCATGATAACAACTTCAAGAATGTTTAATTTGTTGTTTGCTTCAAATTGCTAAATGCATATGGGGATTTACCGGAATTGTTGTTTGGCATTTCGGCCTCATTTAAACTTGCCTAAATAGATAATTTCTTTATGCTTCACCCCTTGCCATGCTAACCAACATTTAATTTTGTTGACTACTTAAACGGGAGATAACTAAATAATTGTTGTGGTGTTCCGTCAATATGCAAATCGTTGCATATTGAGCTCTACTTAATTTGTAGTATTGTTTGTGCATTTTTGCCATGCCATGCCTCATTAAACCAGACATGCATCATACTTGGTTGTGCATCATGCCATGCTTATGTGATGGTTGTTTACTGTGTTGCTAGCTTCTTTCCGGGTTGCTTCTCTCGTTAGCTTCGGTTCCATTCCGGAGTTGTGAGGATCCGTTCAACTACGTCCATTTGTCTTCTTCATGGACTCGTTCTTCTTCCTTGCGGGACCTCAGGCAAGATGACCATACCCTCGAAATCACTTCTATCTTTGCTTGCTAGTTGCTCGCTCTATTGTTATGCCACGATACATACCACTTGCTATATCATGCCTCCCATATTACCATGTCAAGCCTCTAATCCACCTTTCCTAGCAAACCGTTGTTTGGCTATGTTACCGCTTTGGTCAACCCCTCTTATAGCGTTGCTAGTTGCAAGTGAAGATTGTAGTTTGTTCCTTGTTGGAACATGGGTTTTGTTGGGATATCATTATTATATCGTGTTTACTTTAATGCATCTATATACTTGGTAAAGGGTGGAAGGCTCGGCCTTATGCCTGGTGTTTTGTTCCACTCTTGCCGCCCTAGTTCCCGTCATACCGGTGTTATGTTCCTTGATTTTGTGTTCCTTACACGGTTGGGTGTTATGGGGACCCCTTGACAGTTCGCTTTGAATAAAAATCCTCCAGCAAGGCTCAACCTTGGTTTTACATTTGCCTCACCTAGCCTTTTTCCC
>NC_057812.1:534448726-534473204 GCF_018294505.1 Triticum aestivum
GTTGGTCCAAACTAGAGCCCCTTGCAATGCCACCTTGGGGAAACTTGAGGGTTGGTTTTAGTTGTATGGACTGCTCATCCGGTGTGCCCTGAGAACGAGATATGTGCAGCTCCTATCGGGATTTGTCGGCACATTCGGGTAGCTTTGCTGGTCTTGTTTTACCATTGTCGAAATGTCTTGTGATCGGGATTCCAAGTCTCATCGGGTCTTCCTGGGAGAAGGAATATCCTTCGTTGACCGTGAGAGCTTGCGATGGGCTAAGTTGGGACACCCCTGCAGGGTTATGAACTTTCGAAAGTCGTGCCCGCGGTTATGGGCAGATGGGAATTTGTTAATGTCCAGTTGTAGAGAACTTGACACTTAACTTAATTAAAATGCATCAACCGCGTGTGTAGCCATGATGGTCTCTTTTCGGCGGAGTCCAGGAAGTGAACACGGTTCTTGTGTTATGCTTGAACGTAAGTAGTTTCAGGATCACTTCTTGATCACTTCTAGTTCACGACCGTTGCGTTGCTTCTCTTCTCGCTCTTATTTGCATATGTTAGCCACCATATATGCTAGTGCTTGATGCCGCTCCACCTCACTACCCTTTCCTACCCATAATCTTAAATAGTCTTGCTCTCGCGGTGTGAGATTGCTGAGTCCTCATGGCTCACAGATACTTCCAAACAGTTGCAGGTGCCGATGATACCAGTGCAGATGACGCAACCCAGCTCAAGTGGGAGCTCGATGAAGATCTTGATCGTTGTTTTGTTTCGTTTCCTATTGATCAGTAGTGGAGCCCAGTTGGGTTGATTGGGGATCTAGCAATTGGGGTTGTCTTCTTTTATTTTGGTTCTATAGTCGGACCTTGATTGTTTTCTGGATGATGTATGTATAACTTGTATTTGTGTGAAGTGGCGATTGTAAGCCAACTCCTTATCCCTTTCTTATTCGGTACATGGGATGTGTGAAGATTACCCCTCTTGCGACTTGCCTACCATGCGGCTATGCCTCTAAGTCGTGCCCCGACACGTGGGAGATATATACACCGGCGGTTGGCCTCCCCTTGGCTATAAATGGGAAGTGGGGGCGAAGGCCCCGTAATCCATCCCCTCTTTTGCTTCTCCCGCTCCTTCTTCTTCCTCGTTCCACTGCTTGCTGGCGCGGTCATGGCGCCGATATGGAGGTTCCCGGCCGCGGAGAAGGGCAAGACTCCCCTCAACGAGCCCGAGCTACTCCCGCCGAAGAAGTGGCGGTCCCATCGTCGCGATATAGTCGTGAGGCCGGTGGTGTCGTGGCCGTAGTACGAGCGGCCACCTCCTGGGTATCCGTTGCCCTTGTACGCCCAAGCCGAGGACTCCGAAGGGAGGGATGCCGAGCATCGTCGCCCACGCCAAGGCCATGGTCGTCGTGCCATGGTGGCGCAAGCCGTCGCCCTAGGGGTCCTTGTCGTGGACTCCTCGCATGAGTTCGTGCTGTGGGCGGCGATGCCTCCAAGCACTTGGATTCGCTTCCCGCCGTTCTTCACCACCGAGATGCCGCCGAGGGGCCCTCTCGAGCTTTGGCTGCAGCACACCGACTGCAACGCCCCGGCGACTAGAGCGGAGGTTGAAGTCATCTCCTCCAAGAGGATCTTCATGACTCGAGGCTGGGGCAAGGTCGCTCGAGTCTGCCGTGCGAAGGTGCCCTCGCCATGCACTTCGAGTATTACAACGCCTTCACGCTGTTCTTCAAAGTCTTCAACGAGGAAGGCCGCCGCTTGGAGTGCTGTCCTGAAGGGGTTGCCAGGGCGGCGCAGTGGCTCACGCCGGGCCTGTTGTTGGCCTTGCCCGCAGCTCCTCCAGCGACAGTGGCAACTCCTGGTGGTCCAGCGACTCTCCTGAGCCCATTGAGCATCCGGAGACAAGGGACGATAGCTACATGCCCCCGAGATCTCGCCGTGCTCGGAGCAAGGCTGCAGTGTTCGGCCGCCGTCGTCGCTGATCTGGATGGGGTTGGCATCGGCCTTTCGTGGCCCACTGTTGATGATGGCGTCGGCGACGTCCAGCGCATTTAGATAGAGCTCCTAGGAATTCCTTTCCTTTTGTTCCCTGCGAGGAATCAAAACGGATCCTGCGGGGGCATGTAAAGCATTTGTAATGTCTTTTGTTCATATTTTACTTATTATGAAAATTTGCGAGCGCATGTCCTACTGAGGCTCGGTCTCCCCTTTCCAACCCCACGACAGCTTGGTGCTCTACGCCGACAGTTGCCGATCCCCACGCAGGCTGCAGCCGTCGCTGGTATGCCAGGTCGTGATGCCGTGGTCAAGGCCAGGAGGTGAGCGGACCGAGGTCCAGTAAGACCTCCTGAGGCACGATGCTCAATAGGTCCCCTTTAGCGCGCAAGCAGCTACCTGAGGATGGGAAAGGGATGCGACGTTGCCGCAGCAGGGCAGCGAAAGGAGAGGATCATATGTCGTAGCGCTGGGTTGATCCATGCTCTCGTGTTGCGCCAGACTTGTGTGTCGGCCACTGTCGGGTTGCTAGGTTAGGCACGTGCGAGCCTCCCCTCTTCTCCATGCTCTCCTGAGTGCTCTACGTCCTCAGGTCCCGACCCTCGAGCGAGCTCAGCCGCCGCTGGTGTGGCACCCCGGCTCAGAGAAACCGTTGAACAGAACAGCCCAGAGATCGAGGAGAAGTCTCTGGAATACGGCACTGCTTGACATAGAACAAATCAACTCTTATTACAAGAATAATAATACAAGGGTCTGATGTTACAAAGAATCACATCAGCACGGCGACACTATGCATGCGATACTACACTTGCTCTATGCTAGCAGCAGAACAACTCGTAGCAGCGGAATACTTCTAGCAGCGGAACAACGATGAAGGTGGTGACCTCCACTTTGCAGGGACTCTGGCTGGGACACGATCTAGCTCACACGCACAACAACCATCGACAAGAAATCAAGCAATCATGGCATCACCTGCAATCTGGCATGACACGCCAGGTCAGTACATTGAATGTACTTGCAAGCTCACAACAACCATAAACATCAAAGCAAGACAATGACATAGCATTTAATAGGTTAATTAAATTAACAAATATTATGATGAAACAATTACTAAGCATGGTATGAAACTAATACAATACTGATAAATCACCATCTTAGATCTCCATAACCATATCTCTCTTGGCTAACCGGCCAAGCAATATACCATCTCGATCACCTCGTGATCCAAACCAAATGGTGATCATTCCGGCAATCACTACCACGACCAACACTTGGTCTCAACCGTGATCCTTCTGGCGATCACACCATGACCAACACTTGGTCTCAACCGTGATCCTTCCGGCGATCACTACCATGACCAACACTTGGTCTCCAACATCATCACCAACATCTTGCCAATCTGTACTGCTCAACATATCAACATATAAATATATCACCTATAAGTCATTCCATCATGTGAGTGTTGATCGAACGGTGTGACCTAGTACGAACCCTTGCCCATGACCGAGGACGCGGCTACCGATAGATTTAAATACACACTCTGCAGAGGTAGTGCACTTTACCCACACCACAGAACCCATGGCCTCGCACTCCCATTCGGGTGGACCAACGGCGTTCCGACAAAACCGATCTACTGCCATGACACTCTCCCGGCCACTCTGACCCACTCCCAACTGGGCTAGCCCTGGGTGGCCCCGTGTCTACCAAAGACACAACGACCACCGTCGTGGCCAAAATGTCCCTTGCGGGGACCGTGCACATAACAACAACAACAATAGGCACACAAGGCTTATGTCCGCCTACCTGATTAGGGTAGTGCGTGCCCATAACCTTCCCTAGTTGGAGGCACCGGCGAGAGGCACGACAATAGATCGCATTAGGGCCTTCCCATAAAGGCAAATGTGGTTGCACTGGAAAAGCCCGGTTCGGTGGCACCTGACCAACTTAATGATGGAATTTATGCCCAAAAATATAACTGTGATGACTGATACTCCGATATCATCTATCAACCTATAATCCAAGTCATAGCAATATCCAACAAATAATCCAAAGCTTGATATCATCATACCAAAATACTCCGAGGACAGTATAACACTACTATCATGATGAACCCAAGAACATGATTCAGACAAAATTAAGCATCGCTATGGGTGAGAAGGTCTCATCATAGTCAACTTCTTGAACTTGTCGAAAACCTTTTGCAACAAGTCGAGCTTTGTATACAGTAACATTACCATCAGTGTCAGTCTTCTTCTTGAAGATCCATTTATTATCAATAGCTTGCTGATCATCGGGCGAGTCCACCAAAGTCCACACTTTGTTCTCATACATGCATCCCATCTTAGATTTCATGGCCTCAAGCCATTTTGCGGAATCTGGGCTCATCATCGCTTCCTCATAGTTCGTAGGTTCATCATGGTCTAGTAACATGACTTCCAGAACAGGATTGCCGTACCACTCTGGTGCGGAACGTACTCTAGTTGACCTACGAGGTTCGATAGTAACTTGATCTGAAGTTTCATGATCATCATCATTAACTTCCTTACTAGTTGGTGTAGGCATCACGGGAACGGTTTTCTGTGATGAGCTACTTTCCAATTCGAGTGGAGGTACAATTACCTCATCAAGTTCTACTTTCCTCCCACTCACTTCTTTCAAGAGAAACTCCTTCTCTAGAAAGGATCCATTCTTAGAAACAAATATCTTGCCTTCGGATCTGTGATAGAAGGTGTACACAATAGTTTATTTTGGGTATCCTATGAAGATGCACTTCTCCGATTTGGGTTCGAGCTTATCAGGCTAAAGCTTTTTCACATAAGCATCACAACCCCAAACTTTAAGAAACGACAATTAGGTTTCTTGCCAAACCACAGTTCATACGGTGTCATCTCAATGGACTTAGATGGTGCCCTATTTAATGTGAACGCAGTTGTCTCTAATGCATAACCCCAAAACGATTGTGGTAAATCAATAAGAGACATCATAGATCACACTATATCTAATAAAGTATGGTTACGACGTTCAGACACACCATTACACTGTGGTGTTCCAGGTGGCGTGAGTTGTGAAACTATTCCACATTGTTTTAAATGAAGGCCAAACTCGTAAATCAAATATTCGCCTCCGTGATCAGATCATAGAAACTTTATTTTCTTGTTACGATGATTCTCCACTTCACTCTGAAATTATTGGAACTTTTCAAATGTTTCAGACTTGTGTTTCATTAAGTAGATATACCCATATCTGCTCAAATCATCTGTGAAGGTCAGAAAAATAACAATACCCACCGCGAGCCTCAACACTCATCGGACCACATACATCAGTATGTATTATTTCCAATAAGTCAGTTGCTCGCTCCATTATTCCGGAGAACGGAGTCTTAGTCATCTTGCCCATGAGGCATGGTTTGCAAGCATCAAATGATTCATAATCAAGTGATTCCAAAAGTCCATCCGCATGGAGTTTATACATGCGCTTTACACTAATATGACCTAAACGGCAGTGCCACAAATATGTTGCACTATCATTATCACTTTGCATCTTTTGGCATCAATATTATGAATATGTGTATCACCACGATTGAGATTCAAAAAAAATAGACCACTCTTCAAGGGTGCATGACCATAAAAGATATTACTCATATAAAAAGAACAACCATTATTCTCTTGTTTAAATGAATAACCGTCTCACGTCAAACAAGATCCATATATAATGTTCATGCTCAACGCTGGCACCAAATAACAATTATTTAGGTCTAAAATTAATCCTGAAGGTAGATGTAGAGGTAGCATGCCGATGGCGATCACATCGACCTTGGAACCATTCCCGACGCGCATCGTCACCTCGTCCTTAGCCAATCTTCTTTTAATCTGGAGCCCCTGTTTCGAGTTGCAAATATGAGCAACATAATCAGTATCAAATACCCAGGCACTACTACGAGCATTAGTAAGGTACACATCAATAACATGTATATCAAATATACCTTTGTTCACTTTGCCATCCTTCTTATCCGCCAAATACTTACACTACAAAAAAAGACACATCCGTGACATTTTGGGCCAAACGAAAAAATTATATCATACATATGACACTTCTTTGATGATAATTGTGACAAAACCCGGTATCATCATAGATGTGGTGGGCTCCTACTTCTATGACAAAAAATCATGACAGAAAATGGGCTTTTCGTCCTGGGCGGGCCGGAAACGCAGCTGCATGACATTCTTTGGGCCGTCCATGACGGAAAAAACTATGGTAGGAGCGAGGGGGAGGAAAATTTCGGGGAGTTCCCGGTTACGGTGGGAGGTCGGGGGCCGAGCGATGCGCGCTTCTCTCGTACACGTACGCGTGTGTGTGCGAGGCGTTGGCTCTAACTGAACCCGAGTGGGGCTTTGGGCTCTAACTGAACCCGAGCAATTGCACTGCAGGCTACGCGTTACTGAACTTGAGCGATCGATCGATGGCTGTTAACTGAACCCGATCGAGCGATTCCTTCACTACTGCTGCTAACTGAAGCCGATCGATGCTGCCTATGGATGAACAGTGAGCATTGCGAGGAGGTTTGGATGAACAGTTCTCGGTGGGGGTGGATGAACATGACCCCGTGGTGTTGCCTCTGGATGAACAGGTCCCCGATCGATCGAGCCGGTTGGGGCTGGATGAATAGGACCCCGTGAAGGGCTGGATGAACAGGACCACCCCGTGGAGGGCAGGATGAACAGTAGACGATGGAGGGCAGGATGAATAGTAGCCCGTGGATGGGTGGTTGAACAGGAGCCCGTGGAGAGGGTTGGTTGAACAGTAGCCGGTGGAGTAGCGCGCGGTGGAGGCTGGATGAACAGGAGCCCATGGATGAACAGTCGCAGGTGGAGGCTGGAGGAGGTCGACGGTGGATGAACAGTAGCTCGTGGAGGCTAGAGGGGGTCGACGGTGGAGATGAACAGTATCCCGTGGAGTCCCGTTTTGCGGTACACCACACCCCTCCTGATGAACAGGACCCCCGTTTCGACCGTAGTGCTCCAACACAAGTCAGTTTCGTCCGTTTTGCGGTACACCACACCCCTCCCGACCAACAGGACCCCCGTTTCGACCATAGTGCTCCAACACAAGTTCGTTTCCTCCGTTTTGCGGTATGCCACACCCCTCCCGATCAACAGGACCCCAGTTTCGACCGTAGGAGGTCCGTTTCCTCCGTTTTGAGGTACGCCAGACCCCTCCCGATGAACAGGATCCCGTTTCGAATGTGGCCGGTCGAACACAAGGCCGTTTCCTCCGTTCTGCGGTACGCCAGGCCTCGTTTCCATCGCCTGTTCCGTCCAAGCCCTCCCGATGAACACGACGCATTCGGTTGCCTCCCCATGAACACGACGAAGATGTTGTTTCTCCGTTCCGACCCAGCCATGTACACGAGCCCTGGCCGTACGTATGCGCGACTAGGCATTCGAGACCCTGGTCATATGTACACATATGTGGCCGTATTTTCTTTCTTGCACCCTGGCCGTTGTACGTACGTGTACATGCTACGTGCCCGCCTCTACTACGACACATGCGCGCCTCTACTACGACACGTGCACGCCTCTACATCGACCAGTATGTACGTACACGTTTGCGACCAGAATCACAACTCTACGTACGCTTCGACCAGGTGGGTCCCGACTGTCAGGCACTTCCTTGCCTGCGAAGATGTAGCTGGTGGGTCCCAGCAGTCAGGGGGCGAATCGTTTTGTTTTGTTTTTTTGCCCGGACGCACTTCCTTGCGTGCGAAGGTGTAGCTGGTGGGTCCCAGCAGTCGGGGGCCTGGTGGGTCCCATCAGTCAGGGGGGCGAATCGTTTTTTTCGGACGCACTTCCTTGCGTGCGAAGATGTAGCTCGTGGGTCCCAGTAGTCAGGGGGCGAATCATTTTTTCGCGAAATATGATGGCCCATCCGGTGGGTCCCCGCTGTCAGGTGGAGGAATAATTATTTTGCGCGTAATAAGGAGGCACTTCCTTGAGGCTGCCGTTGACCCAGCTGTCAGCCTCTCCATGTACAGTACTCTTTGGATGGAAGTCGGTCGTTGACCACGTTAACCACGCCGTGCCGAGATCACCAGGGCGGTGGTCTCGACGACGGCGAGGCCTAGGAAGGGGACGACACAGAGCCAGGGAAGACGCAACAGTGGAAGCCTGCGCGGAGAGGAGTACGAGGGTTCACTGGTTCGGCTGCGGTGTGAGGCTACCGTCGCCGCAGAATAACAGGGGGTGTGGGTGAGTAGAGGGAAGGCCTGGCCAACGGTGGGAGTAGTACGGGGCGGTGAGGCCTCCGCGGCATCACAGCCGGCCACGGGAGGCAGGAGCACGCGACATGACTGGCACTGCTTTGGGCAGCTGGAGCAAGAAGACCAGAGGTTGAAGAAGCATTGCGGCCATTGGATGGACATCGTACGATCACTGCAGCTAGAATCGTTTATATTGACTAAGTTGACAAAGCCCTTGGTACGCGTCAACTTAGTAGGCCCGCAGCTCAGATTTGGCAGAGAACATATAGCCCATTTGCGATTTGTAAGAATGTACAGCACATTTTTTTAATTCTAATGGAATTTACTACAACCCATTTACAGTTTGTTAAAAGTACAGCCCAACTTCTAGCTAGGACAAGGATTAATAATTTCAAACAACCGCTCAAAACAGAATTCAAAAAAAATTCCCACATTTTGATGGGATCCGAAATATTTGTATCCGAAATTTCTAGTCAGGTTAAATACAATTTCAAAATAAAGTTGTATTACATTAAGATCCAACGAAATATTGCGCGTGCAACAAGTAATGAAATTAAAATTTTCAAATTCCAAAAATAATATATTTTTCAAACTAATTACGTGTTTGGTGCATAGTAACTATCCAGTTATTATAATTGCATCCCCTTTATTATTTCTTAAAGTCCATTTTCTTGTTAAGCCTAATGCATACCTCCTAGGAAAGTTTGCAGCCCAGCGAGGCGGAGAATAACAAGTTGACCCGGATATTGTGTACAACTGTCGGCCCAGTTGCATTGCTGATGTTGAAAAAAAGCTATTTTTTATACACACATTAAAAAATTGTATAGATAACGAACATTTTTTATACACACATTTAACAATTTTTAAATACATGATTAACACTTTTTAAAACATATTTTTTAGTCAACAGTGGGCCCACAGCGAGCGGAGGAGGCCACAATACACATATTTTTTAAATACATGATTAACACTTTTGCAAAAACAATTAGCCCATAGCGAGCCAATTAGCTCCAGTCGGCCCATAGTGGGCTGACAGGGGCCAGTCGGCCAGCTGTAGGCCCATAGGAATCCAATCGGCCTGCTGTGGGCCGGCTAGGCCCAGTCGGCCTACAGCGGGCGGACGGTGTATTATTTTTGAAAAAAAATTTACCCAGCGTAATATTTATGAAAATTAATAAAAAAATGTATTATTTAAAAAATAGCGAAAAAAGGCCTGTGTAGTATAGTACAACCTAACATGGTTACTCAGCCCACATTCAGCGACGCCGGAAAGGCCCAAACAAGGCTTTTGTACAAATTTTTAAAGTCACTGAGCTCAATTAATAACTTAAGAAAAAAGTTAGATTACAGTGGAACCTAATTAAAAGCTGTCACGAGCAAATAAATAATTCAACGGGTCCCACTTGTGCGTGTGCACACGCGCGCGTGTGTGTGTGAGAGAGAGAGATAGAGAGAGAGACCCATCGTCCAATGCTCGTAAATACATCTTTCATCCATATGCATTGCTGATGCTCAGTAAAAACTTATATAGTTGACACAATCATATAGAACATCATAGCACACTGAACTTGCATACAAAAAATTCACGCACGCGGCACAATCAGGATGGAAGCAGTGGATCGCTACGGGAAGGGCTATGTTGAAACCAACAAAGTCGTACATAACGGTTCATCGTCTTTATCAATGACGGGGAAATATCTTGAATGTTGTGCAAAGAAAACAGACAGACAACACAATAAGTTCTCCTAGCACATTAAGTTGACGTACAGCCCTTTCTAAAAAAAGTTCATGTACAAAATTAGAACAGGTCACAATCAAATGTACTGGCATATCAGTGCTTCACACCCATAACTCGGATTTAACTAGTATCTGACAAGATTCAGTTGTTACCTTAAATTAGAGCACATCCAGGCAGCCAGCCGTGCCTCTTCTCCCAAAGAAGTAGTGGCCTCCGCCACGCGATGGAGTAGGCCCTGTGCCATCCATCGTTCCGAGCAACACGGGGAAAGTCTGACATTGACTCCTGTAATGGACGTCGTCGACGGACCCTGGCACCAGCGGCGGCGGCAGGACTTCGATTGATGGATTGACCACTTCTTCGACATGCACGAACACTCGATACAGGTACATCCCTAACGTGCTCTGCGGAGGCCTTGGTGGCGATGAATAGTATAACCCCGGTTCCTGCACCGGTATCTCAACACCAATCACCTTCGGTATGGTGGACGACTTCTTCATCCATGCCATAACCATCAGAGCCCAGCTGTCTGGAGGAACAAACATACTTACGAGCTCACCTCCAAGGTCGTTGATAAGCTCGTTCATGGACTCGATGTTCCAAGTACGTCGAGGCATGCCGTGGAAGGTAAGATTTGTTAAAAACTCAAGATCAGAGGGCGCCGAGCCCCATCCTGGGTGCCACCGATCAAAGCTCACCAGCGCGCCATCACAGAACAAACGCCGGGAAGATTCGAACACATGACTGCAGTCGAAAGTTGTCCGGAACCTGACAAAGAAATCAGCCGGTGGCGGACAGACTTCGACGAGCAAGTCACTTATTTGGATGCCATGCGCAATGCCAAGAGATTTGACAAGGTCATCCGGCGAGATGGGAGGCCGGTTGCGGTTGATGGTTACCATCAGCACTTTGCCGGCAAACTGGTCGTCAAGCACCGCCATGCCACCGTTGAGCGACAGCACGCAGCGACCGAAGGCAGGACGGACCTCAGGATCTCTGACTCGGAGATCCGTGTTGACCGGCGACATGATAGTGCGCTTGAGTAAAGGGAGTACAGGAGGGGGATTTGGGGGAACTGGAGTAGGAATTGAGATTCCGGAGGTGGGGGAGGGGCGGGAGACTGCGGATGAAAAGGTAGCATGAATTTCGAGCACGCGCCAATATGCTCTCGGCGCGCAAGCGCACGAAAACACCGATGGCGCCCACATGCCGGCCTAAGAGTCCTTATTCATTCTTTTTTGGAGAGCCCGGCCTTTTTTCAGGATCTTTTGAGAGCCCGGCCTGAGAGTCATAATTGACCTGTTTGGCATTGCGTTACTACTCGGCCCATATTCAACGACACCTCACTGGCCCAAACAAGTGTACATCATCGAAAAGACACTGAGCTCAAATTATATAACTTGAAAAAAGGAGATATACTCTGAACACTGGAGAATGGTGATGCCCTCATTTAGCCCACCAGTAGTTCGAGACAATAAACAGTTCGAAACAACGATATATACAACATTCAAACACTGACTAGTGACTACTACTGGCATAAACAGCAAGACATGATAGTTCATAAGAAGTCTTGCTACACCACCAAAACGCACCCATCTGCAGCGCTCAGACTCTCATGATCCAGACGAGAATGACATTCTAAACAGAAGCAACTACTACATAGTAAGAGTGACATAGGCGAGGATGACCAAATGACAAGGAATATGCATAAAAAAAAGAAAGAACTACCCATCCAGAACCAGCAGCAAAGACAACAGAGTCATTCAAAGAGATGATCCAACACCAACATAATTTGCAGCCCTGCTTCAGCAACCAGTGATCCGGAGACACCAGTACTCCACCCTTTCGATGCAACAGCCCAATTACCTATCAACCTGAAGGCTCGAACCACATCACTGCCTGTCGTAATTGAGACATCCAAGGATCAAAGTTAATCTGGATGCCTTTGTCATTCTCACCTTCTTTTGGCTGTAGGCTGTATCATTGACAATCAGGGGAGTTTGCTCCCGAACTCCTAGGGCTCACCGTGTAGACACAGTTTTCCATAGCAAACAGAGCCTCTCTGCCATCAAGGTCCTTGCCAACGGTGATCTCCTGGTTAATCGGATAATTGAGTCCGAGAAACAGAGAGTGTGAACCAAGGCTGTTTACCCACCTCCAACTACAAAATCCTAAAGGCCCCGACAAGCTGGTATCCTACTCATAGACGTAACAGCCACTGTCCGGATACTCACGTATTACACGGTGCTTGTATACAGTGGGGTTTTTGCAATATAACTTTTCCGGCTCATGTGTCCGAATGATCATCAGTCTTTTGCCGTCGTCTGATCGAGCGAGGAACCAGTTGTGCTTCCCTGTTTTTGGCAAAGGTGGTGTGATAACAAAGGGCAGTAACTATAGGGACACTGCATCATATCAAAAAGGACACGCATTGTTAATGTAAGGTCAGCATTGTTCAGAGTATGAGTAGGATAATGCAAGAAACATCATTGATATGTCCCTGTTGGAACTGGGAGGAAAATACAGGGAAATATATACTGGGTTCGAAAATATAGAAGTGCCATACATGGTTATACTCATGTTATCTCGCAATCGATTCTTCACAGGAAACTACCATGTCATGCATGTTATGTAATCATGTTCTGTCCTCACAAACAAATTCTTCAAGATAACTAACAGACCATGCATTGTTATATACTCGTGTTCTGTGAGCAAAAATGTTGTGAGGATATTATTCTATCCATTGATTGCTGAAGGGCGAATATAGGTATGTACACATGGTAAGCATTGCAGGATTTCACTACTTCCAAATATAGAGTTCTCCACCTGCACATTTACTTCCCTAATGTATGGTTAGATGAAACCAACAGTGTGGTGCATGTTTCTACATCATGAAAATGAGGAAACTAACTTGGCCATTGATACACACTCATATTTAGTAGTAGTATATAGATTATTGTAAAATAAGGATAATATCCATATATTCCTAACCGTTTGATTATTCAGGGTACAAATTGGCTGTAATGACATGGTCACAATCGCATGAAATAACTCATTCCAAATATAGCTGATTTACGGCGTCTCTAATACATTGCCATAGTTCTGCTAAAATAGAGATATGCCAATCATCACAAAAAGTTCAAACAGTGTCATGGCATCATCATTAACATGAGAGGAAACAACTTACACGCGCCGTCCCAGCAATACGTGGTGCCATCTGCTTTGTTGATCGCGTAGATGATGCCATTGTGTTCAATAGCATCACAGAAGTGTGTATCAGCTTTGATGATGATCCACTGCGAGCCGAGTTGTCTCCGGCTAAAGAAGGCACCGGCGTAAAGATAGGCGAGTCCGCGGTCGAACAAGGCAATTAGCTTGAAGTCTGCGTAATTCGCATGTCGTGTGGGCACTTGGCAGATTACAATCTTCTACAAAACAAGGTCCGTCCAACTGACGTAGTAATCTAGATGACTTGGACCGCGATGGTAATACTCTATATAATCCAACGGAGGAAGGATAATCTCATGGGAGGTCTGGAAGTTCATGAGCACCAACTTTTTACCGTCTTCTCTGAAGGCAGCCATCCAGTGGGAGTTCATGCCGACCTAGTACATACCTGCCAAGAAGTTTCGGGCGATGGTGATCGGATCGATGTCGAGGGAAATGATGTACGGCGACCCACTACATACCTGCAAAGAAGTTTCAGCTAATGGAGATCGGATTGAAGTCGAGGGGCATCATGCACGCCTCTGTATCATGGTGAGCCAATCTCGCAAGACCAGATAGCAGCAAGCAGGGTGTCTTGAAAATCTTAGGCCTCGCTTCAATGATGGCCGTATGCATGTCCCTCGAGCATGTAGCCAGCCGCAGGGCGCTCAACATATCCATACATGAACAACAGAGGTCGAGGATGTCACTGGGGAGATTGCTCCAATCGCGGCTCATATGGATGCTGCGCGGTTCGCGTTCGGCCATGGTGAAGTTTGGAAGGGGGCTTGATTTACGGGGGAGAAGGATGTCGGTGCTGGAGTGGCTAGCGAGGGAATAGTGGTACTGGGGGAGGCGAGTGAGGCGACGGTACACAGGGGCACAGTGAGATGGAGACGGAGAAGGAGATGGAGATGGAGTGGTGCTATGGGAGCGAAGAGGGAGACGAGGCGAGGCGCCAATGTGCTGTACAGCAGCGGTGACAGACTGCACTGTGCACAGGGTGAGGCTGACTTTGGTAACCCGAACATGCCGCCTGGACTAGTGTCAGGCGCAGGGTGTTGTCACTTCACTGTGAGGACCGGATGAATAGTATTTTGACCGTCAAGTGTACCACAGTTGTATGACTACTACTACTAGTAGGTACATGAGTACTCCAGTATTGTATAGCGTAAATAGGTCTCCCGTTCTAGCATGCATGTTCACTTCATCGTTCAGGTATCATCCATATTGCAAGCAGAACCAAATTCTCGTGCATGCCCAATCAACGCTCTGCCGCGATGCATGCAGTGGTCGTTCTGGTGCATCAAGGACGGCATGCAGATCGTTCCACACTTGAGAAGAGGAAAAATGGAAAGGTAGAACGCGGCAGCAGAGGAAGAGAACGCTGGCTAACGAGGCTGGGAGGGGATCGTGCAGGAAGTTAATGCTCCACGCCTAAAGGTTTTGGGAAAACCTAATTTTCATAAGGTGACTTATACTCACCTAAACGGAGGGAGTATTCCTTAACCAGAGAATGTTGTGTCTCCCACTCACGCGCTCAAAAAAACTACGACACATTTTTTATCTGTTTGCTTAGGTCCCACCTATTAGGAAGGATGGGCACATACACGAACAGGTACGACTCATCAGTCTACCTGTAACACCCTCGATGCGGCTATATCTCCCACGTGTCGGAGCATGACTTAGAGGCATAACCGCATTGAAGGCAATGTCGCAAGAGAGGTAATCTTCACACAACCCATGTAATACATAAGGGAAAGAGATACGTAGTTGGCTTACAATCTCCACTTCACACAATAAATGAACAAAGCATTACATCATCTAGATACAATCAAGGTCCGACTACGGAACCAAAATAAAAGAAGACTACCCCTAATTCTACAGATCCCCGATCGCCCCAACTGGGCTCCACTACTGATCAACTGAAAACGCAAACAACATAACAAACATGATCTTCATCAAGCTCCTCCTTGAGCTCGGTTGTGTCACATGCATGATATCATCGGCACCTGCAAGCTGGTTTTGGAAGTAATCTGTGAGTCACGGGGCCTCAGCAATCTCACACCCTCGCGATCAAGACTATTTAAGCTTATAGGTAGGGGAAAGGTATGAGGTGGAGCTGCAGCAAGCACTAGCTTATATGGTGGCTAACTTACGCAAATGAGAGCGAGAAGAGAAGGCAAAGCAAGTTCGAGAAACTATGATCAAGAAGTGATCCTAGAACAACCTATGTCAAGCATAACTCCAACACTGTGTTCACTTCCCGGACTCCGCCGGAAAGAGACCATCACGACTACACACGCAGTTGATGCAGTTTACTTAAGATAAGTTTCAGGTTTTCTACAACCGGACATTAACAAATTCCCATCTGCCCATAACCGCGGGCACGGCTTTCAAAAGTTCAGAACCCTGCAGGGGTGTCCCAACTTAGCCCATCACAAGCTCTCACGGTCAACGAAGGATATTCCTTCTCCCAAGACAATCTAATCAGACTCGGCATCCCGGTTACAAGACATCCTCGACAATGGTAAAACAAGTCCAGCAAGACCGCCCGATGCGCCGACATCCCGATAGGAGCTGCACATATCTCGTTCTCAGGGCACACCGGATAAGCAATCCGTACAACTAAAACCATCCCTCGAGTTTCCCTGAGGTGGCGCTGCAAGGGGCTCTAATTTGAACCAACACCTAGACAAGCACTGGCCCGGGGGGGTTAAAATAAGATGACCCTTGGGATGCGTGACTCCCAAGGGAAAAAGGCTAGGTGGCGAATGGTAAAACCAAGGTTGGGCCTTGCTGGAGGAGTTTTATTCAAAGCGAACTGTCAAGGGGTTCCCATTATAACCCAACCGTGTAAGGAACGCAAAATCCAGGAACATAACACCGATATGAGGGAAACTAGGGTGCCAAGAGTGGAACAAAACACCAGGCATAAGGCTGAGCCTTCCACCCTTTACCAAGTATATAGATGCATTAATTAAATAAGAGATATTGTGATATACCAACAAAAATCCATGTTCCAACATGAAACAAACTCCAATCTTCACCTTCCACTAACAACGCTATAAGAGGGGCTGAGCAAAGCGGTAACATAGCCAAACAACGGTTTGCTAGGACAAGGTGGGTTAGAGGCTTGACATGGCAACATGGGAGGCATCATATAGCAAGTGGTAGGTATCGCAACATAGCCATGGCAATAGAGCGAGCAACTAGCAGCAAAGATAGAAGTGATTTCGAGGGTATGGTCATCTTGCCTGAGATCCCGCAAGGAAGAAGGACGAGTCCATGAAGAAGACAAATGGACGTAGTCGACCGGATCCTCACAAACACGACGTTATCGGAACCAACCCGAAGAAGCAACACTGGAAAGAAGCAAACAACATAATAAACAACCGTCACATAAACATGGCATGATGCACAATCAAGTATGATGCATGTCCGGTTTAATGAAGCATGGCATGGCAAAGTGCACAAGCAATCCTACAAATTAAATGGAGCTCAGTATGCAACTCCGTTGCATATTGATGGAACACCACATCAATTATTTAGTTCACTCTTGGTTAGGTACTCAACAATATTAAATGTTGGCTAACATGGCAAAAGGTGAAGCACAACAAAACTACCTATCTAGGCAAGTTTAAATGAGGCTGGAAACAATGAACAGCAATTCCGGTAAAACCCCATATGCATATTTTAAGGTTTGGTACTGTTCTGCCCTAAACACAATTTTAGAGTTATTAAACATGCACGAAAAGTGCACCATGTTAAACTAGGCATTTTTCTACCCCATTTACATATAAAGTTTATTAAATTCTGAGTTACGGTTATTTAGTTATGGTTTAAAACATTTTAACAAGTTATTTGAGAAAATTTAAACAAACAACATTTTAAGCATTTTAAACATGGATGAAAATGACATATTATGAAACTAGACAAAAATCTAGGCATTTTACATATATAAGTTGTTTTAATCCGAGGCGCGGTTTGTGAGTTATAATATGCATGAACTAGAGGGACTTTTATGTAAAACGGCTCTCTCTAAAAAATAGGAAAAACGTTATAAGGAAAAAAACATGAAACGGGCCGTATCTGTTGGCCCAACAGAGCACGGAGGGTTTGGGGAGGCCGCTCACATGGGCCACGGCCCGCTGGTGCAGAGGGAGGGGCCGGCAGAGGCGATGATGGGTCGCGCCCAAAGGCAGAGGCGAGGGAAGTCGTATCTGGCGCGGGGTCAACGGGTGGTGTGCTCATCCTGGGATTCGATAGAAGCAGAGCTCGGTAATAGAACCGGGCCATGGCGCGACGGAGCTTGGGCCCTGGGATGCTGGCGAGGTGGTCGTGGTGGTCGCCGGGAAGACGGCAGCGGGCGTCGGCAGGAGGAGCTCTGCTCTGGCGAGCTGGTTGTCGGTGGCGCGACAGACGGCAGGGGAGCGAGGTCCAGCGCCATGAAGCACGCGGAGGCGGGATGACGCTGGAGCGGCAGCGACGGAACTTGGGGAGGCGGTGGAGACGAGTGGATCCGGACGCGTGGCGGCATTCTCCGGCTGGGTGGCGCGACCGACGGAGCTGGAGGAGGCGATGCACGTCCTTTGTTCAAAAGAGAGCTTCAGAGCCATGGTGTGGTGCAGGTCCTCGTAGTGGTGGCGCGAGGCAGGCTTGCTGGTCGCCAGAGTGTCCAGACGAGGAGCAGAGCCGCGACGTCCCGTCCCGCTCGAAGCAGGGGTAGCAGGGGCGGCGACAGGGGATGGCGAGGCAGGGGACGCGTTTGGCGATGCACTGACTTGGCGCGGACGAAGGCACGGCTCGGGTGGTGCAGGTAGCAGATGAGGCAGATCCGGCTAGCCGGCGCCGGATCCGGGCAACGGCGGCGCGGGTGGAGCTCAGGGGAGGCGTTGGGGACAAGATCGAGGCCGGCCATGGCGTCGGGCGCTGCGCTCCTTGTTCCCTGCAGGCAGACGACGACGGGAGAGCGAGGTGAGCACGGGGAGAAGAAGAAAGGAAGAGAAAGGGCATGGGCGCGAGGGAGGAGGAAGGGCCTCGATCCAATTGGGATTTGGGCTCTGGCTGCCTGCGGGTTCGTCCGATGTTGACAACGAGCTGGAGCGGTGGTTGCTTTGATTGGATGGAGGAGGAGACCGAGGAGAAGGGGATCAGGGAGGATCCCGATGGCGATTTGATTTTTGGTGGCGGCGAGGAGGAATGATGGGACAGGCTCCCTAGATGTTAGGGTTGGCCACTATATATATAGCAATAAGATAAAGGGCTATTTGGAACCTCCGATTTAGATCGGACGGTCGAGATTAAAAGGTTGGGGAGTCCAAATAAGGAAACGGAGGTGCTTTGTAGATGTTTGGGGATGACTCGGACACAACGGTGACGACTGTTCGGGTCGGGTCCGGGACAACTTTCTGGACGCGCGCGCGAGGGGGTTTGATGCACTGAGCAGAGAGGGCTTCGGACCGTGCGATCGCATCGGACAGCTCCGGACGCGAGGAGGGGTAGGAGGATGGACTAGGTGGGTTGTGGCGAGACTGTGAGGGGGAGAAGAGAGAGAGAGGGCCCGACATCTGTTTCCGGAGACCGAAAACGTCCGACGTTAGACCGTCTATAATGCCGCTATAGTTATCCGTTGGGGCATCAAACGGACTCCGAACGCGATGAAACTTGCCAGGCGTCCTACTAACAACAAAACAACACCGCATGCCAACTTTCAACCCATTCCGAGAACATTTTCCGACCACTTATAAAATACTATTTCGGACATGCCGCGGGCGCGTCCAAGTGTGTCTGCGCTCAGAACGGACAACGGAAGGAAGTGGGAAACCCGGACGGATGCAAGTTTTGAAAACATAATGATGCAATGCACATGATGACATGCCAAGATGCACCAAGCAAGCGAATGACAAGGCAACACAGCGAATAACTGGAAGACACCTGGCACAACGGTCTTGGGGCGTCACAACACTCCACCACTATGAGAGGATCTCATCCCGAGATCTAGGATGACACCGGAGGGAAACGGAGGAGGAGGAGGAGGAGAGGTAAAACTAAGTTGCTTCTTTGACAAACAAGTGAAACCAAGGAACCTTAAGAGGTTGAACAACTTGAAAGAAAGGATACAACGGAGATGAACAAAGTTGAAAACACCTTGTTAGAAAAGAGGAACAAGGAACATTGTATGTTGAAAGGCATAAGAAAAGTGTTACAAAGGACAAGAAGTCCATGCAAGCACTCCGGTATAAACGAGATGCAGAAGGAACGATAAAGATCAATTACGACAACACTCCGGTTAAAACAAGATAGAGGAGGAAAAAGAATGATATAGTTTGTACAGCACTCCGATAGCAAATGGAAGGAATTAACAAGAACTTGACAAGACGAGAGGATACTTGATGAAATCAACAACACGCTGCCTCCGGAACTATTGAAAGAATGGCACAAGGGGTACGAAAGATTTCAGACAGCACTCCGGTTGAAAAAAGGAGGTAAAACTTGATAAGATGAGAGAACTGGAATGAAAACACGACACTCCGATTGAATGGATAAGCAACGGAAAGAACATGATCTTCGCAATACGAGATGATGAGTGAAGAGAGCATCATCACAATGCCTCCGTAAGAAATGTAAGAATGCAAAGAAAAGAACAAAGAAGAAAACAGCATGTTCTACCTCCAATGAATTTGAGAGAGCGTCCTTGAAAGAAGGATTGAACAGAGTTGTTGGGAAATCAAAAACGAAAAGAACAGGCTTGTTGAGGGCTTATGGAAAACATCTCAAAAACTTGAGGTGAAAACCTGCCACAAATGAAAACAATTGCTTGCTTGAGAGCGATGGAGGGATGAAAAACATCTTTCATCGCGAGAATAGGAGGGAAACTTGAGTTATTGATAAGCACCCCAATAGCAACATTCCTTAGGGAAGGTTTTAGGTGAAATATAACCCAAGGTAACTCCAATGAAGAGATTGGTGGATTTAAGATATATCATTCTTGACAACATGTGAATCATGAAACATGAACTCAAATTATGAAGAATGACATAGCACCACCTCAAATGATACAGTAGAAAGAATTGCACTTCCAAATGCAAAATAAAGAATGCTTGAACTCCTCAAAACAAAACATGTGTTGAGCACCATGTTTAATTTTTGAGTATAGCTTGGCAGATCTTAACTCCGATAGAAAACTTGAAGAACAATTGAAGAGTGAAAAAAAATCCTTGACGAACCATCATGTAGCCTCCCTGAAGAACTCCGATAATAGAAGGATGATAGAAAGAAAAGAAGTTGAAAACACGAGGTGAAGCCTTGCAAAGATTTAGATGGATCTTCACGATGAGATAAACGAAAAGCTTGGAACTCCGGATAAGAAAAGATGAAACAATTGAAATCGAGAATTTTGATGAACCTCCGGAATAAGGAATTGAATTTACTCGATGAAACAAGAATAAGAATTACATTATGCTTATCCTTCACCAATTTAATTGATTACAAACAATGGATTTGGCACACTGCTTATTCTCGTAGAAAGGATTAAGAGAGATATATCGCAAACTTGATAAGGTCTTCAACGATCCACCGATAGAATTTTGGAAAACAAGAATGCATTGATATGATAAACGAAGGAAGAAGAAATCTTAAATGAACCACCGTAAGAATTGGAAATGAACAAAGTAAAGGGATGAATCATCGGTAAGAATTAGAGAACGAATGAAGATTATTGAGAGAATTTAGATGCAAGTGAACGAAGAGATCCCGAGCTGATTAGAGAACACTTGAAGGATGCACCGGTAAGAATTGAAAAAGAGAGCTGAAAGCTGTAATGAATAATTCTTCTGAAGTGATGGCCTTCGGAGGAAAGAAATGAAAACAACTCATGAAATGCTCTGGATAGGTGAAACTAATTCTCACAATCTAAAACAATTATGAGAGGATGACATCAAGCTAGAACCATGATGTAACGCCCTCGATGCGGCTATATCTCCTACGTGTCGAAGCATGACTTAGAGGCATAACCGCATTGAAAGCAATGTCGCAAGTAAGGTAATCTTCACAACAACCCATGTAAATACATAATAGGGGAAAAGGTACATAGTTGGCTTACACTCGCCACGTCACACAAATACATGAATAACATTACAATCATCCAATACACTCATGATCCGACTATGGTACCAAAATAAAAGATCAACCCCACATGCAACACGGACCCCGATCGCCCCAACTGGGGACCACTATTGATCATCTAGGAAAGACACATAGTAACGGCGAGAGTCTTCATCGAACTCCCACTTGAGCTCAAGCGCATCATCTGGAACAGTATCATCGGGCCTTGCATCTGGTTTTGGAAGTAATCTGTGAGTCACGGGGACTCAGCAATCTCGCACCCTCGCGATCAAGACTATTTAAGCTTATAGGTAAAGGTAAGGTAAAATGTGGAGCTGCAGCAAGCGACTAGCATATATGGTGGCTAACCTATTCGCAAAAGAGAGCGAAAAGAGAAGGCAAAGCACAAACGAAGAACTATGATCAAGAAGTGATCCTAGAACAACCTACGTCAAACATTACTCCAACACCGTGTTCACTTCTCGGACTTCGCCGAGAAGAGACCATCACGGTTACACACGCGGTTGATTCATTTTAATTAAGTTAAGTTTCATGTTATCTATAACCGGACAATAACAAATTCCCATCTGTGCATAACCGCGGGCACGGCTTTCAAAAGTTCAAATCCCTGCAGGGGAGTCCCAACTTAGCCCATCACAAGCTCTCACGGTCAACGAAGGATATTCCTTCTAGCGGGAAGACCCGATTAGGCTTGGAATCCCGGTTACAAGACATCCTCGACAATGGTAAAACTAAACCAGCAACACCATCCAAATGTGCCGACAAATCCCGATAGCAGCTGCACATATCTCGTACTCAGGGCACACCGGATTGTCCAAGGTTCCGGTAGGCCAGCCCAGAGTTGCCTCTGGTGGCCACCGGCAGCTGACAGGTTGGACCAACACTCAGAGGAGCACTGGCTCGGGGGTTTAAATAAAGATGACCCTTGAGTCCGCGGAACCCAAGGGAAAAGAGGCTAGGTGGCGAATGGTAAAACCAAAGTTGGGCATTGCTGGAAGAGTTTTATTCAAGGCAAATTGTCAAGGGGTTCCCATTATAACCCAACCGCGTAAGGAACGCAAAATCCGGGAACATAACATCGATATGACGGAAACTAGGGCGGCAAGGGTGGAACAAAACACTAGGAAAAAGGCCGAGCCTTCCACCCTTTACCAAGTATATAGGTGCATTAAGATAACAAGATAATATAGTGATATCCCAACAATAAAACATGTTCCAACAAGGAACGATCTCCAATCTTCACCTGCAACTAGCAACGCTATAAGAGGGGCTGAGCAAAGCGGTAACATAGCCAAACAACGGTTTGCTACGACATGGCGGGTTAGAGGTTTGACATGGCAATTTGGGAGGCATGATAAGCAAGTGGTAGGCATCATAGCATAGGCATAGCAAAAGAGCGAGCATCTAGCAAGCAAAGATAGAAGTGATTTCGAGGGTATGATCATCTTGCCTGCAAAGTTGTCAGAGTTGACTTGATCCTCGTAAGCAAACTCAATGGGCTCCTCTTAGCGAACTCGTCTCCCGGCTCTACCCAAACAAGACAAACAAGCAAAAGGAACACAATCAACCACGTGCAATGCTCAAACAAACATGATGCAAACATGGTATGCTATGCGGGATGCGGTATGTGATGCATATGCAAGATTTGACAAGGAATGATTGAACCTTGCCTCAACTTGGAAATCCAAGAGTGCCACTGGAAAGGTGAGGTGATTTCGGTTGAAATCGATATAAAGATCACCGGAATTGGATGCACGGTTTGGAAATGGCAAGCAAAACAAATATGGCACCGGTCTGCGATAATCAGCAAGTAGCCATCTAAAAGCATCAAGATAAATATGCTACAGCACTCAAACATGGCAACAAAATACATGGCAGGGATCCATTCATGATGCTTGACAACATATGAACACTAAGCTACGGCTAATTCATCCATTAATAGGTTCAAACAAGCATGGAAAAAGTGCAAATGATAACAGGTTTCAGACTTAGTGAAATTAACACAAGTCTGGAATTTAACATCAGGTAGCACACTTTAGAGCATGAAAACTACATGCTACAGGAACTTAACATGGCAAATAAAGGCATGGCATGAAGCTACTCAAAGCACTTAACAAAAGTCCCTTAGTGACCTTGAGCCAAAAGGGATCATAAAATACAATTGCAAGCATGTGAATATGGCAAAAACATAATCAGATTAGAGACTTGGTGAAAAACTAGAGCATGCAAATCAGTTAACGAGTAGGCATGTTCACGAGCTCGATGCGCTCACTATAGAGCATGGCATGACAAACTAAGCATACACCCACCAAGAATACATGGCATAGAATCTAGACATGGCAAGAACAACAACATAGCATGAACGGATCAATAGCAACATCCTCAGCAAAATCGCTAACAAGTCAACAATCTGCCAGGATTCACGAAATAGCAAAAGTAGAGGTCGATTGACTCAAGCTAAGTTCCTCCATAAATGCAAAAAAAGACATGGATGGATATAAAAACCACAATGTTGACAAAACATCCTGACTGATCATCCTCAAAAGAGGCACGGATCACTAGGAAACAACATGAACATATGGCATAACGACAAAAACAGATCAAGGACTTGGTGAACTTCTAAGTCCCTGAAATCAGCATTACCGATTACGCTACTTTGTAAGCTTGTGCTAGTCACCACACATATCATAAAAATACATGGTAATCACCTCTGTAAAGATGGCATGGCATATAACAAAACTCATGTAGAGCTCAGGAGCATATCATGCACACATTAATCATGGAAAAAATGAAAAATATCTATTTGATGAAACAGATCTGGCAAATATATCACATAGCCCTCTTCCAACAGCATTTCGGGCTTCAAGATGAGCTCAAATGAAAATGATGCAATGAGATGAAATAATTTACTCTTTGAGGCGAACATTTTGATATGACTACACGCGCATATCGGAGCTACGGATGCGGAGCTACGACATGATGAACATTGCAAAAAAATACTGAAACGGAGGAAAAAGGTCAACCGCTAGGGTTTACTGTAGCTCCCGATCCAGATCTGGTGAAACACTGTAGCGGCGGCGGATCCGAGGTTCGCTCGGCTGGAGTTCTCGCCGGAATCCCCGGGCTTCGCCGGGGGAGGAAGAATTACGACGAGGCGGCGGCCGGAGCGGGC